>NC_089877.1:8155000-8425000 GCF_040182565.1 Anser cygnoides | reverse complement strand
CAGGCTTGGTTGGGGTTGCAAATGGAATCTGGGTGTTTGGCAAAATACTTTTTACACAGATTTGTTACACTCATCATCCCTGTGCTTTCTGGATATAAACATATAAACATAGCTTTGTTCAATATACAATACTGACCTTCAAGTGAATTTATCTGAATGTATTTATTTTTACCTGTATATAATAAGACCTTTAGTACACATACTGAATTGCATAAATAATAACACGAAATAGAAAAAATATTTTCAAATCTGAACTGTATATTGCCATTAATGCGCTACATTGCAGAGATATGCCAAGCCTCAGAATTCAGATTCTGAATTTAAGAAATGAAATCATTCTGCCTGTAACTTAAATCACCTTTCTTTAGACACTGATTTCTACCTCATCTTGCCTCCCATATTTCTAACACTCTGTCCCAAGTGGTTACTAATCCCTGCACTCCACCCCTCCTCAATCCCTAGACCCTTTGTATTCCAGCTGGATTATGCCCTCCTTCTCATGTAGGATGCCTGCTCTCCAACAAAGGGATTAGTGAAAGACAGTTTCCTTGCTCTCAGATCCAATGCCTGATACCCTAGCAACTTCTGGCATGGGGTGCAATTGCAGGAGCAGTCTCACTCCGATATTGGCTAAAGCATTCTCACTGAGCTCTGTGCTAGACACTGCCTTGTGGCAGACACTTAGCTATGTGGCTAAGCCAGGTATATAAGAATGTAAATGACTATATAACTGAGAACCCTACTTTTATATGACAGCCCCTCAAAGTCTCTCCAAATATCTTAGTGCTGGAATTTTGTTGAATATTTACGTAAACATGATGCTGAGAAGCTGTTTTCCACTGAAACATAATAAACATGAACAATTTCCTTGCCTTTATTCTAAAAAATATGACATAGACCATCTTTGCTGTCTACCAGGGTTTAACATGGCTAGACACTCTTGGACAAGGTGCCATATAAAACACATTTTTAGCAGAACTACAGCAGCAAAAAAAGAAGTAACCTGTTAGCAACCACTGTCATTATATTGGTATAAAGTAAGTGCCTTAAATGTGAAAACTCAGATGTATTGTCAATTGTCGGAACTGCACACAAACATAAGATATGAAATAAAAGGATGATTGATTCGACAGCATGCAAAAGCATTAGATGAAAGAAAACTGAAACCTAGGCCCCATGATTTTATGCATCTTTTATGAAGAGACTAATGCAGAAATGTTTCATGAAATAAATGTGTTTTTAAAGAGTGTGAATAAGACAAAAAGATGGCTATGAAAAATAAAAGGTTTTGTTCAAATATGTATGATGTTAGGATTTTTCAGACTGAGCAAAATATTTGCCAGGACAATTGTGCTGGTGAAGGTGGAAGTGAATATAGCACAGTTGCAACTGCGATAATATAAGGATATGACAAAGACCAGGTTTCTAGAGAAAGGCAGTATCTTTCGTTAGGCCACATGATACGTCAGGAAAAAATGTACAAGTACTAAGTTAGAACAAGCTAGTCTATGATTGCACCATGTAGGATACTTTACCTAACTCATGGTGAAGAAAAAACTCTACTTTCTGCAAGTTAATGCAAATTCTCTAGTCTTTAGGTTTAGCCTAAAAGATAAACTTTCATTTCTCTGTTATCATTTTGAATCACCTAAAGAAAAAGCATAATCTCTTTTTGATTACTTTAAATTCTTTGTTTGTTTGTTTGCATTTGTCTCTTTTTTTCAATGCCTAAAAATAGTGATCTCAAAATATTATGGACATGAAAGTCCTTAGATGTTATTTGGTTTCTGTATACATTCTCCTAGTTAAACAAATTAGGCAGGAAGGCAGTTAATGCTTGGAGTTTATGCAATCACTGTGTTCTGTAATTATATAGAGATCTACCACTCTCTCCAGTTTCAAAGATGTCTATGCTCTTTCTTTCTCTCCCAGCACCATGTTAGATTCTGTGTTTACATGTAGTGACATTGAAAACTTGTTTTTTTATCATAGCCAAATTTTTATCTTTGAACAGAATATCCCAGCGTATGAACATTTTTCATAGACAAAACATAGACTGCTTGTAGACACACTTCTTCATCTCCAGTATACTCTTTACATGACTCAAAAATAAGACATTCTGGATTGGACTGCAGACTGGACTGGGTTAGGTAAAAGCTCTCTGCACAACAAATTCCAAACCCTATGTATAAATAAATATAAACAAGTAACAGTAGTGGAAGGATTTCAGGCAACATTTAATGAGGTAAACATTTCAGCAGGACTGAAGAGCAGACATTTCAAATGACAGCCAACTACATAACTGTTTGTCAATAACATTGAGAACTCAGTTTAAGATTGGGTTGATTATCCTCTCATTAACCCACAGCAATCTAATTTGAGTTTCTAAAAATAGAGGCTTTCAAAATTACTTAGGATCAGTATCCTTGATGAAGCATTCCTCTTACTGCAATTTAATTGGAATAGTCTTTATTATGAGATGCAATGGTTTGGCTATTCAGGCCCTCATACATTTCACTGACTTGGTTTCTTCTGGTGTCATTTTATTCTTTGCTAATGCTGGCAAAGCGTCTGCTTAGTGGTTTCATGGCCACCAGTGGGAAGTGTTTCTTAATACCTTTATGAATTATACATTTCCCTGAAAAATGCTTTGGCTGTATTTCATATGTTCAGCTAAAAGATATGGCATACCAAATTACTCATAAAACCTGCCAGCAGCAGAAGAATGGCCTATAGTCAAACTTGTGACTCGAGTGCAGGAGACCAAGGTTTAATGCCTATTTAATTATAAACATTCTGTGTGAACTTGCAAAAGTCTTTCTCTGTTCTATCTTTTTCTCAGTCTTCCTCTCTCCATATGAACTGCAAATAATGACTTCGATTGAAATCAGGATAATTGCAATAACACTATTTTATTGTTCGAATATAAATGAAGCTAAACATACAAGTATCACACACAAGTGTCAAATGGGCAAGTGGGATTTAGGATACTAGTTAATGAAACAAACTTTTACAGTTTTCATACATTCAATGCCATGTGGAAAGTACATGGCCCCCCAAGAGTAGGGCTGAAATAAATATTTGTCAGAGGATAATCACAGTACAGGCAGTATCTGAATATCAGATATAATCATCAAAACACTGATCTTTAATTACTTTTAAAGTCTCATTAATAAGTAAGTTTCCCATGGATCACTTCTTTCTTATCCTAACTGTGATCCTGGTCTACACATCATTAATTTCTTTAGATTCAGGCACCTCTACAATTTTAGTGTAAAATGAGGTTTTAGCCCTGAGATGGCCAAAAGTAAATTATATATATATATACACACATAAATACTTACATACACACACACACACAAAAGAAAACAAATAAAAAAAACTTGTGTTTATAAGTCAGGGAAGTCTACATGGATGAATCTCTTCAAATATTTAAAAGTTAATTCTGAAGTTAAGTAAAGAACACACTTGCCCCAATTTATCAACAAACTGAGTATACAAATAGCTATTCTGGATTGCATTGGAAGCTCTTTATGTTCTGTGCTTCTCTAACACTAAATTAAAGGCATTTCTACGTGTCTATGTTCAGATCTTCTTGATACTATGGAACAAACTACAATCAAGCTCATATTATTTAAATTTGGAACCTAACAGTTGTTTGTGGGAGATATTAAAATATTTTAAGTGCCAAAATAAGAAATAAACCCTAGGTTTTATGACTCCATGTTTTTAAAAATATTTGAATGACATAAAACTGGAATAAAATAAAACAAAAACAAACTTCTCTCTACAACCAAACACTCCAAAACCCAGAGGGAGAAAAATTAAACAACATATGTTAAACTAACTCATTTTTATTTAGGTGAGATAGTAATCAAGAGCAAGTAAATTACACCTCTTCAAAACACTGTTCTACTTTCTTGTCCATTTAATTTTATTTATTCCTAAATACCATAAAAATACAAACACATGCAACATATGAAGACAATTCCTCTCTCAAATAAAAATATGAAATAAATAGATTTTTTTTAGGCAGTTGCTGTAGAATTCCTCTTAACAGGTAAAAGCAAAGAATGATAGATCAAACCCTCTTCCTCAACACAAAATTTTAGTGTAACGCATATAGACTTTGAAAACCTGGGGTATCTGGTTAGTTAAAACACTTTCATTTCCAGCTTCTAAGAGACTTTCTTTTCTCTTGAGGACAGAAATGTAATGTTTCCAATAACATCACCTTAGAGCATTATTTATTTGAAGCTGCTTTCAGTATTAAATGCTTGCAATGCTAGAAGTAGGCATGTTTGTGTAAATACTCTAAGTGAAGAAACTGCAGATAAATGAAAGCAACTGAATGATAACAGCAGGGATATAGAGAAAGCCATTAGCAAATTCATTAATTTTTACCTTTTGCATTTAGTGCTTCTCATTAATGGCTTTCCTACAGACTTCTATTTTTCTCTTAGATACTAACATACAGAATATGTGGCATATAAGAATGAAGTGTTATAACTATTTATGCACCTTCCAAAATCCATAAGATATCAGAGATGAAGATAAAATGAAGACAAATAAAAGAAAAAATTATTTTTTGTACACATTTCATCTTATGAAGGACAGCTCCATAGCACACTTGCATCTATAAAGTTTAAATGTGCATTTAGAAACAAAAATGTTTTGTTTCATACCACCTGTGTATATTTCACAAGCTAAAAAAGCACATATGGTATGTTATTCTACAGCACATGGCATGATGGGGAATATTAGCCTGTAAAATACCACAGAAGTCTACAGCAGGAGGGAGAAGATAGAAACTGCCTTCTCTCACCAAACCTAGATGCTCAGGAGGCAGTTTGGATAAAATTTCTGATACAAAGTGTAGTTCTTGCATTTATACTAGTAAGGTACAAGTCAACACCACTACACACTATTTATAGCTTGGCTGGATTCTCTGTTGAAAGTTGCTATTTTATATTACGGATAACTAAGAGGTCACCAGTCTCATTGCTCTACTTCCACCATGAGCTCCTTGTCAAACTCTTCCTTCTATCTGTCTCCTGTATGCACTCTCCACCTCCTTATTCTTTTTCAGATCTGATTTCTTTTCATTGAAAAATTAACCGGATATAATCTTCTCCTATTATTTTGTTCTCTTACCACCACCACCTGCATTTGTAAGGTTGAAATTTCTGATCAGTTCATCATCTCTTATATACTCTAATCTTCTCAACCTCAAGTTACTAGTTTTATTCTGTTCATACGTTATCATTTTGCCTAACAATCTATTTTTTCTGTTATTACATAGTGTTATTATTATATATGTTATTATATATACTTATATTTTGCCTAACACTGACAAAAAACATTCTCTCCTGGTATTCCTCACTCCCATACTCTTTACAGTCATTGTCCGCAACCACTGTCTGAAATGCCTGTGCTGTCTCAATCTAGACACGCTCCTCTCCTTTCATGTGATTTAGGGCACTGGAAAACGCTGCCCCCTGTCTATAACAACCTCTTCGTGACTACTTCTTAATCTCCCTACTCTATTTTCATCCTCCTACCTCTGCTGATTTATTTTAGTCATTAAATTCTTCCTCAAGCCCTTGTATTCAACCACTTCGAATTCCCCAGCCAAAATGACCAACTCTTTCCAGCCCGACTGGTCGCTAGAGTGAAACCTACTCTCACTTCTCTAGATCAACAGTAAGACTTCATAATCCACTCTGTCATTGTTCCCTCCCACATTCCAATTTTTTCTCTTTTTTTTTTTTTTTTTTTCAAATTCATAGAAAACTGTTGGCTGTTTTTTTCATCTAACTTCCCCATCTCTATCACGGCCAACCTGCTTTATTAGTAATACTTTTATACATTACATACATGTATAATGTCATATATAGTTTAGTTAACACTTTAAGCTGTTTCAAAGATCATGTTTTATCCCTTTGAGGATACTTTTCTTCTCTCTTTTCTTTCCTACCCTTCTCCACTACAACACACTGAAAAGTTTTGTTTATATGCTTGACAGCTTTCGATGCATCAATGTAGTAATTAATGGCAGGCTAAGAAAGAGGAGAAAGAATAGGGGCAAAATAACCTGTAATGTGTGCCTATAGCATATCACACTGAAAAATGACAAATACAGGACTGCAAAACTGTCTATTACTGAAATGGTTGCTTAATCTTAGAATGTCAATACAGTAATGTAATACAGTAGCAGAAAGGAGGCTAATGATTTCAGTGTCCCCTATTGCCTAATGCAAAGAATAATATCCTTCTTTTATTCTGAGATTATTATTCTGAAAGTAAAATAAAAAGTTGAAAACAATAAAAAACAAAACTTATACATCGTGCATAACATTAACATCTAACTCTTAAAAGCATTTTTTTCTACAAGACATACTACATATCAGTGTGGAAAGATCTAGTTACCAGCAGCCATTTCCTTGAGGGTTAATTAATCATTAACTATGTACATTAAAGAAATACCTTCAAATAGTAGATGCTTCTCAGCGGAGTTACATATTTTTTATGTTAAATGATTTCAATCTAAAGTTAGGATGAAGCATGTTTTAAAGGGGAAATATTAATATTTTACTATTTAAGGTAATAGACTACTGAAAAGTTTGCAAATAAAGGCAAAAAGGGAAATTAGAAGACTAATAGACCATGTACTTTTCCATCCAACTTCAGTAAATACTTTCTCTTTTCAGCATGCCTGGAACTTAACAGAAATATAGGCAGGGTATAGAGAATGTCACATGGCAGATACTAATTGTTACGATTAAGGTCTAACAAGCATGCTTCCCTGCTGTTCTGAGAATGTCTCTGACTTTTGATCCTGACATCTGTGTCTTACAAGAATTTCACTCTGCTCTGACATTCCTTCTGATGTTGATCCAGGAATTAATGGATTGTGAAAAAGCTGGCAGGATATCATTTAAAAAATAGAATTCTTGGTGTACAACTGATGAAAAGGTATCAGAATTCACATACTTTGTGTCTGATACCAATACACTATGTCTATATGTAAGCATTTAGCATGAAGCAATATCTCAAAAGGGAAGACAGAAAAAAGATTTAGAAGAAAGCTTCATGTTATACACATCTACAGGACTATTATTTTACTTCTTCAGCATGTTACAAGATGACAATTAACAGTGATTTAGACAAATTCTGTGTAATGGAGATTCAATTGTTTAAACCCCCTACCAGCAAAATGTATTATAATTAATTCTAATGTAGATTAAAACTTTCATAAGAACTCAGAGAACAGCCTTAAAAGAATTAATATAAATTATGAAAGAAATTTCATCAGAGCTATTCATAAGCACAATTACAATGTGACATATGTTGTGAGGTCACCATCATACCATTTCAGCCATCATACCATTTCAGTTTGGACATGTATGCAAGCTGTTTTGTGCTACAATGTTTTCAGATCTAAAGGATTTCAGAAAAAGGAAAAAAAAAACCCACACAGACAAAAACAAAAAACAAAAACAACCTTCAAAACATTGAATACCAAAAGTTAAACTGAGATTTTTTTCTAGATGTGTTTAAGACTGAAGAATTACATAGAGAATTGAAATTTTACACATCAGAGGATATTGCCTTGTATTTCATGGTTCTGGATAATTACTAGATGCCAGTGGATAACTTAAACATAGCTTAGAGTCACTGACATTAATGTGTGACAGGCAGCATTACAGAACATATTTAGCAATTTTAAATGAAAAAAAGTAGAACGATACTTAAAAAAAAGAACGAAAAAAAGAAAAATAAAATCAGGATTATTACAAGAGGAAAAACAGCAATGCCCTCCTTAAAGTAATGCCAAAAATGTTTTTCAGTGTGATATAAAAAAAATATCAAAGGAACTATAAGATTGCAACAAGTTTAAATGAAACTAAATTCAATTCAATTGGCAACTGTTGTCAATAATAGCAAGATTACAAATTAAAATGATATGGTTTAGCTATCTCTTCAGGCAAGTCAACCAAATTTCAGACTGAACACTGCATTATTATTCATTATGCTGTTTCTGGTATTTGCATCTAAATTTCAGTGGTTTTGATGTTTTAACAGATTCTTTAAACAGTCAAAGGCATAGGATATTTTGACAAAAAGTCCAGACTCAAATGTTAATAAACAAATACAATTAAGAAAATTTATAGTACAGGCTATCTACAGTTAATTAGATGCTCATGACATACATACATTGGAATTACTTATTTTAGCAAACATAAAGGTATCCAAAATACAAAAGCTATAATTGGAATCAATGTATGAGAAATCAATTTATATCTCAGATCTTAGTAATGAATACAGTGAAAAAAGCTTAGTGACTTGCAAGTTGCGTGCCTCTTACCAATGCTTGCTACAATTCTGTTTTTCAGGTGCAGAGAATTTATAAAATTCTAACAAGAATACAGAAATTCTAACAAGATGTAAAAATAAAAGACTAAACATTATAACATTTACAGTTACAACATTTATAACATTAAAAGTACATCTAGGGGATCCATCAATGTTTTGTTTAAGCTATAATAAAGACATCATATGATTACTGTTTTGTTTTAAGGTAAATATGTATGCTCTTAAGCACTAATATTTTTATTATTTACATTCAATGTTGTTTAAATTTACTGTTCTGTTTTTCCTTAATATTTCTAGAATTCATTTAACAAGTAAAATAGAAAGAAGCACACAGATGAGGAAACTAAACAGTGAAGAAGAGGCAAAAAAGTGAAGTGAATAGTTAAAGAGAAAAGGCTGGATCACATTTAAGATGGGGAAAAACAAAAGGCAAAGCTTGTAAAATCTGAAAAAGTAAGGTAGGGGTGTGATGTGTGACAGGTGGGGTAAGATGAGACAGTTGGGAGGAAAGAAAGAAAAATGAAGAGCACAAATTAGACAAGACATTCATTTTAAGCCCTTAACAGGCTGGATCTCATCGTTGTCATCAGACAGGAAATGTCAGAGCTGGCACATTTGTGTTTTTTTTTTTAATGCTTTTTACTTGTTTTAAAAAAATCTGTCTTACAATACATAAAAAGTCTATTTGCTTTAAAGAAAAACACATCTTAATTTGTTCCCATTTTTTCTCCTACTCAATCTGTAACAAACTTCACTTCTATTATATTGGAAACTACAATAATTATAAGGTTTAATACTTCCATTATATTTTGAGTTATTTTACTTAAGACCTGAATAGGAGTTGAATTCTTTAAAAATAACTAAACTTTGTACTTAAAACTACCGGTGGATTTCTGGAGGTGGTGAATATTGCATAAGATGACATGCAGTGTTATCTCACAAATATAAACAAATCCTTGTTGTACAGTTTAGAATTTATAAAGGTATGTAGATATTTCTTCGAAGATAAATAAACAAAGAAGTGATCATGTTGAAAACAAGTTTCAAAATTTTTTTCCAATTAATATAAAGAACTTAAAAGTTTTTAATACAGTATATTTGGGGCCTGAGAATAATGGCACCGTATATAATGTATTAACCAACTTCTCTCAAATCTGACCACTTAATTTACCTGTATTGTTCTGTCAAATTCAAAATATATATATATATATATATATATATCCCTGTATACTGGAACATGGCAGAAAAGGCAAGCAGAGTAATTGCAATGCACATATCCATGATTTGCTACTCCATTTCTTCTAAATCTCAAGGTTAACTTCAAATGCAGAAGAATACTGCCAGCAGGCAAGTACATATAGTAATTCTTATTCATTCAGTACTTTTAAAACATGTTCTTTTTTCTATTTTTAACTTAAATGATTATTTGAACTTTTTATTTTAAAATGTTTATCTCAAAAGTACATAAAAAATTAAAGTTTTGCTATAATGAGTGAATGGACTTCTACCTCATGTACAGTTTATATCTTTGTATAGGACATCCTGCTGTCTTAACTCTTCCTTCAATTTTAACCATAAATTGACAAATAAAGAATAGGGGCTATTATATTTAGAAAAGAGAAGACAATATTGAGTGGGTAAAAATGTATATTGTCTTACAACTTACAGTTCTCATTACCATCTTCAGATACGCCTAGTGAAAGAGTCCTTCCAGTACCTAAAGGGGGTACAGGAAAGGTCGGGAGGGACTCTTTGTCAGGGAGTGTAGTGATAGGACAAGGGGTAATGGTTTTAAACTAGAAGAGGATAGGTTTAGAGTAGACATTAGGAAGAAATTCTTCACTCAGAGGGCGGTGAGGCCCTGGAACAGGTTGCCCAGAGAAGCTGTGGATGCCCCATCCTTGGAAGTGTTCAAGGCCAGGTTGGATGGGGCTTTAAGCAACGTGGTCTAGTGGGAGGTGTCCCTGCCCATGGCAGGGGTGTTGGAATTAGACGATCTTTAAGGTCCCTTCCAACCCAAAGCATTCTGTGATTCTATGAAAGCAAAATGGATATAAAGTAGAAATAAAGATTTCGGATTGTATACACTGACGTAAATAATCATGGAAGAGCAAGGCAGGCAAGGATCACATAAGGGATTTTGAGCAGATGAAATTTGTTAAACTAACTGTATCCCTATACCTGTTTCCAATAGTGAAGAAAAGGAAGATATCAGGCACAGAGCAATATCATCCGATCTCTGATAGACAGGGATTTCCAGACACAATGGTTGAATTCATCAGACTTAAAAGCCATCAATAGACCTATCCACCATGAATATTTCTAATTTCTGTTCTCTACTTGCAGTATAAATAAATATATTGTCAATTAGAGGTCTTTACTTTGGGCCATTTACACAAACATTCTATGAGAAAAACTAGCAAAGAAAGATTCATTAAGCTTTATCAAGCTTCAGTCTACCTACATAATAGAACTGAGGCCAACATCCTGCAAATCTTTTCATATGTGCTTATCTTGAAAGGTTTTGATAAGTTTTTTCAAAGGTTAATTATCTGTGCAGTTAAAAATTTACATTTACTTTCCATTTGACTTTATCTAGCCTCATCACGCATTTTTATTCCTGAGCCTACTACATTACGGAATATTCCACTGTGAGATACTTTGTCTATGAAATTACTCAGGTATTCTTGATTTTTTTAAAACTAATTGAAGCTGTTGGTGCATTTTTGAAATGGAAGACTGAGGGCAGATCTCGAGAACAAAGCCTTAGAACTGCTGAACATATATAAAAAGTAATGGACTTGGAAGGTTTTCAACTTATTTGCAAATCAGGTCTATTTAAATAAATGAGATAGTTGACATTGTAAAGTATATTTGAAATGTCTAGAAATGCCACAACCAAAGATACTAGGGGACTCCCAATTGAGAAGCAGCACATAGAAGATACAGTCTGTATTGATAGAGCAAAGACACATATCCACAAGTGTCACACTAACTGAAAATTAGGAAATTCTTGCACCTGGGTCAGACAGTAAAATAGTGGAAGAATCATTTCTAATCACAGACATCAAAATAGTCATTTTTCTTTCACGTTCAGTTCTACAATACCTAGAGATTTTAGTGTATTATATGGAGTCATTACATGGGATCCTGTGAAAAGAAAAAGACTTAAGAGTATAAATAATTGGGATGCCTATGAAAAATCAGTTCTTATCCAAGTCCCTTTGTTAAAAACATCTGATGAAGTGACTGGTTTCCTCTATCTTATCTCTAAGAGGCTGGAGTATATTTGGATACATTTATTAAGTTCAAGGGCGCTCTTATCTGCTCTTTGATCAACACTAAATCCTTCTTTTGCCTACTTCATAGTGGAGTGATAGTTCAAGAAGTGCATGGAAGATATGATCCAAAAATGAGAGACTGTGAACATTACAGTTGCTTGAGCTATTCACTCCTGTATGGAATGACCAAAAATACCAATACTTACATCACATATTCCTTCTTGCTGGTCTGGTATCTCCATCATACCTACATGGCCTAGAGAAAGAGTCTTACCCTACCTCCCTGGTGAGGGTGCCCTGTAGCTAGGTCATTTACCATCCACTGTGTGCAGCCTTCTGTGCTTTAAGTGGGGAAGTAGGATAGATACAGTACAGGCAGTTCTAAAACTCATGTTGCAATGGTCCCTAGGGAACCACTGCCAGCTGGCATAGGTTAAAGCGACCAGAGGCCTGGGGCTATGCAGAAAATCAAAGAACTATAACCATCACCCTGACAGCCCCACACTGTAAACTGGATACATAGAGGAATCCAGGTCTTTGTGTACATGGAGGAGAATATCAGTGTTTGTTTATCTCATTTTCTGAGAGATTTTATCTGTCAATCCATTGAACAATGTAAAGGCCATATAAAGGTGAAAATTGTATAATATTTAGGTATTTTACTGAGATGTAAGAGACAACTGATGGTTGCAAGAAAAAAAAAAGAAAAAGAAGCTTGGAGAGGCTCTCAAAACCTTTTTTCTCAACAGATCTGTAGGATTCAGAGATTCTAGTGGATTGAATGATTCCTAGCTGGGCACAAATTGATGATTTACATTGCCTTGAGAGGAAAGGGAGCAGAGCTTTTCAAACTTCACAATTCGTTATCCAGCATTCATTGCTTTCATGGATTGTAAATGTACAGTGCTTTATAACTAATACTGCTTGACCTTGAATTAAAAACAGGCTAAGAATCTGAACTTCCCACAGCATCTTATGAAACCAACACACACCACTAGATCTGGAAACAAGTAGATGCTATTAAGTGCCTTCTCCCAGGCATTCAGAGAGGAAGCCAAGAAAAAGATCATAAAGTTAAGCCTGGACAAGAAGCACGTAGACCAACATTCACTGGATATGACCACTGAGTTGAAGAATCAGTTGTTACCATGCCATAGTTCCTGAATAACAGAGTGCTATCACCTTTCAATGTGTCTCCTTGTCAGATGTTTACTGGTCCATTTAAAAAAAAAAAAAACAAAAAAAAAAAAAACAAAAAAAAAAACCTCTCTCCTCCTCTCTTTTCCCCTCAGCTGTGTTTATGGGATTGTCATCTGCAAATATATTTGAATTCACTCTACCTTTCCACCACTGTTACAGTGGTAAGACTGAGCATGTGCAAGACTCATCATGTTCAGGTGTGCCCTTCACCTTCTTTAGTTATTGTTGGTCATCAGGAATATCTACTATATTTTGTAGAAATCCCCATAAGGACTGGTGTTTAGCTGATCACGAGAGATACAGAACATATGAGTACTTGTATTCTTATGGCTGCTTTTAACAGAACTCTGAGGAACAGAGAAGGCCCATGCAAACGTTCCTCATCTTGAGGCAACTAATTCTGCTGGTCTGTTTAGTTAAATCAGTACAATGTGATGGCAAGTCCTCACTATTCTCTCCAGCCTGATAGTGTGTCATGACTACCAAACAGAACATGCTGTCTGCCTTCCATAGCTACCTCTGGTTACTACGAGTCTTAGAAGCAGCATTGCAGTACAACCTGAATTTAACTTCTAGGAGCAAAACAGTTTACATAATAAGACACCAAATTAATACTTTTAAATTATTATCAGAACTGAGAATTAAAAGACCAAAGGACATTTATCAACATTGCTGTCTGACATATTTATAGTACTCAAGAATAAACACATATATGAATAAAACATTACCAATGTTATAAAAATCCACTGACATTTTTATTAATATCAAAATATCATAATTTGGGATTTCAATCAATTTATGATTTCAATGACTTTACTTGCACTAATGAATTACATAATACATACTAGCAAAATTATTGGAATGACCATGCCACTGAAGGGTTAATGGCTCTAGTTATGGTAGAAATTTAAATATCATGGGGAGGCACCTCCTGACCCAGCCATCACTGAGAATTATGCAGATTCAAATGGGAGCCACACAGGCTTTGATTTCCCCCAAGGATTGATGAACAAGTACAAAATAATAGAAAGTGACAGGAAGCAGATGACTGAGGTCTAATTTAATGTCATTCTAAAAGACAATATACCTTAAATTGGCCTTAGGAAAATTATGGGTTATAAATAAGAGAACAGAAACATGCACTTTTTCATTTTAGTTCACTAATTTAAGAAGTAAGCCTTTGAGCAAATGAACAGTGAAACAATTGTCATTTGGCAATGAAAAACTGCCAAACTTAAGTAGGCGTACTTTGTTTGCATAATTTGCAATTTATTGGAAAAGGCTGTAATCTTAAAACAGAAACCCTATTAAACAAAATTATGAAACGATCTGAAGAATATGCAAATATTAATTTGAGACTGTTATGAAGACAAAGAATTAATAGTTCTTAAACACTATGATGAAATGTAGTGAGGATATGCTCAGGAAATGTTTGCAATTTTAGTAAAGGATTAGCTACACATACTTATGCAGAAATGAAAAAAAATCTATGCTGAAAAGGTTTTTCTAACAACGAAAGCTAGAACATTTTACTACTTTTCATTAGTAAGGATCAGAAATAGCCTTCTAAATGCCCAAGTTAACCATAAGCCATACTTTCATCTAAATCTAGACTTCAGTAGATGATGTACACAATATGTGCTTACATCATTTTAAATTACAGAATGTATAGAAATATCAACATTTGGATAATCTGAAACTACTTAATTTTATACCGCAAATAGATGAGATATATTTGTATAGAAACAGTGTATTTTTGCACTTCAGAAATTACGCTATTTATCCTATGTAATTCTTTTCAGTTTTTTAACATTAGTGAATAGAGATATTCCAAATCAGGTACTTGCTCAATAATTGTCAAATTGACAACTGATTTTTTCTCAGCTAGAATCTAAACATAGGAGATGAATTTTGATAAACAATCATTCAAAACAGATTTATATAGCCTCAAATTAAAAATCTAACAGTCAGATATAATGCTTTGGAAAGACTCACTGTAAAGAGTCATATTAAAGCATTGTCAGCAAAGGTATGAAGATTCTCTACAAAAATTTAAGCTTATTAACTTATTTTTATTGTCTCTTTAAAAAGAAAAAAAAGAAAAAAAGAGGCAAATAGCTGCTTTTAAAGCATGTACAAATACCCTATCTCACGAAGAAGTATCACAGGCTCTCTGCTATGATCAACATAGGCAAAAGAAAAGTGGCATTGCACAAGTACTCCATCTGCAACTTAATCACACGGTAGACCCGGAGGCATCTCAACAGTGCTAACAGAACTGCCTCAGGAATCTACAGAGCAGCCAGATGCCAGCCCTAGAAAAATATATGATTATTATTGCATTATTGCATGGTATCTGCAGCCTGTGACTGGCACTCAAAGAGAAGCCATAAGACTGGTCCAATGTTTGAGGCTGAATAGAATTGTAATACTTGCATATATTCTCACTATGTGTAGCATGATTTTTCCTTTAAGGATAAAGTAAATGATGCTGATAAGAAGTGTGCACCCCCTCAAGTTTTCTGAGAAAGAGCTATGTATAACCCCATGCAGGGGAAAGAAAAAAAAAAAAAAAAAAGTTAAGTGTTGTAAAATTCAACTATATTATTCTGACAGTGAGCCAAATGTGGCAAATAAACTAGTGACCATACCAATGTATTTGTGTGTTTTAAATTCTATGTGAAAAGAAGTTTTTAGGGAAATTACTTCCTGTAGAAGAATACTGCACATATTTTACAAAGTAAGCAGAGCAATAATATACATCTGTAAGATAAACAGAAGTAATTCTCTCCACAAAATCTGCTTTCTATATTGAACATAGTTTTAAAAAATAATTAAGGTCTGAATCATCTTTATTTACACATTTCCTTAAAAGATGGTAGGTTTTCTACAGACAAAAATTCACATAATTTAGAAACAATGTAAATGCTATTGGCATTGGAAAATAGTCCGTTGATTGTTATATCTCCTGACATCAGGTTGTTTTCCTGCATGTAATGTCCACTGTTCAGTGACATTTGCAGTAATCTTCAAAACTAAATTTTAGTTTATGTGACATAAGAAATATATAATTTTATTTAGAGAAAACTCAGAGAAACAGGAGAAGAGGAGAGAAAATACAATATTGAATACAGTAATGTGGGTTAGGCAGGTGGTTTAACAAATCTGAAAGAGTTAAAACTTCAACATACAGTTTCTTACAGATCTGATCCACTGAAGATTTTCAGGGCATCTGATTGATTGTATATTGTCCAAGCCCTTCACCTGGACAAAGTGCTGACCACAACCTAAACTGTCCAAGGGACTGGTGATAACTAGGCAACAGAATACCTGATGGAACTGTGATCATATAAAAAAACATCTCACACAGAAGGAGTTGGAAGCATTTCAAAATAGCATCTTCCTAACCAGGCCTGAGAATCTCCCTTGCCATTTGCAGTGGGACCTCATAGCTGGAGTCTGTTTCCACTCACAGCCAAGGCCCGGAGGAATCTATTCTTAATTTGAAATACCTTCGTAAATGTCTTTGACCATGGCCCCTGTTCTGCATTCTGGAAGTATCAAAAAAATAGCGCTTAGCTGCATTACAGCATTACTTCATCTGATGTAACACCTATTCTAGATAAGACTACAACTACAAAATTAACTTCAATGATCACAGAGAAAACAGAGCACCTTATATCTACTGTGATTTCAAAGTAAGAACCTGTATTCTTTAAGGTTTTGAAGTATCATAAACACTACAACTGCTGCTTTTTTGTGGTTTACATAAGGCTGCAGGGGCTGTCTATTAGCCTAGCATAAAAAAGATGTAGGCACTGGTTTCATTTTCTTGTTTTGCTCACAAAAGCAGAGAAGGGTTCATATAACAAATATAAGCCTTGTCGATGTATATAGGAATTTCTCTGCTACACAATTCTTTGTTTTTCTGAGGAAAATGGTATTCTTAAACACTCATGTTCAATGCTAATAAGATACACAACCTACGTTCACTTGGGAGAATGAATTATAAACTCTTTAACAAGCTAGAATCATTTAAGTCGGTATGACTGACATATATAATCAGAAGACTGCCCAAATTAATCAATGGCTTATATACAGTTAACAAATTAACTTTCTATAGGCAAATGAGTACCCTGTGAAGAAGCAAAACTGTTTAGGTCTTCTATCTCAGTGGCAAGATGGGACAAACTTTGGGACAGCAGATAATGCAACTCCCAATACCACGAGTACTGAAGCAATCTATGAAAATAACTCTGCCCTTTAAACAAGCAGTAAGCAACATACACCTTTCAGTTTTTCAGTCTTGTTCCCAGCATAACTACTTGCATGCTTAATTACCTATCAGTTGGAATTTCGACAAAACAGATTATAATTCCCTTATCGGCAAGTACCATACATACAACGCATCCATATTTATCAAGTTCAAACAAATACAAACGTGCCACGAAGTAAAATAAATAAATAAATAAATTCTAAAAAGTAAAAAGATTTTTTAAAGTATATTCAGGAAAAAAAATAGGATTGACAAAGTTGGCAAGGAATTGAGAAATAAAGAATGAGGAACAACTAGGCTTTCTTATATTTTGAACTTTTGAAGGATCTACACATGAAGGCCCAACTCTGTTATTACACAGATCCTTCCAAATATTTTCATATTCATTAATGTATATTTAATATATGAATTTTATGTCATAAATATAACTTTTTGGATAACAGACATGGTATTCATTTTATTACTATAAATAATTATAGTAATAAACTTATGCAGAGCTTCAAAGGGAAGTCCTATCATATTTAGTCTCCCAGAACTCATTCAAAAAAAATCATATAATCTGACTTCCACTCACATTTTACTTGTAAATATGACTGTTAAGAACTGGAAAATGGGAAAAGTGTTTTTTATTATTTTTACATTTAGTTTTAATAGACAGAGGAATAGACAACATTTTAGAAGATATTAATCTAAAAGGTTAAGTGGATATTGAAAGAACTATTAAAGTCTTATTTGACTAGAAAACTGCATGTGACCTGTATAAATCCCAGTGGTTGATACTAATGTCAAGCCTGATATACAAAACAAAAACATGATGAATTAGCACACAATATGAAATTCTATATTACAGAGGTTGCAACCACAGTGGAAGATTAGAACTGACATGCAAAAATTAAAAGGCATGAGTTTCTCAGAAAAGACAGAAGAATAAATATGGTAAGGTAGCACTGTACATTAATGATGAAATATTACACAGTCTGACCTAGAAGTAAAACTCAAGATATTTAATACATTGAGGACAATAAATAAAAACAAACTTCATTTTAGAATTTTGAACCAGCTGCTGTGTGTACTCAAATATCCATTAACACAGACTTTTAACAGGCTTTTAAAGGCAGAGGGACCGTCGCATGACTAAAGAATAATGAATATAATTTATGTTTAAAAAACGAAAAAAAAATCCATGATATTACAGAGCACCCTAAGAAGCCATGAAATAGTTTGAAATAATATGCATCTTTTCCTTATGTTCTAGTAAGTCTCAAGATGGATGTAGATAAGGAGTACTGTCATCATTGCAGCACTGAGGAGTATAAAACACAAGAGGAAGCAAGAAGCAAGAATTTGGCTTAGACTAGCAAAAAAAAAAAAAAAAGGAAATTAAAAAAAAAAGGCTGAAAACAGATATGAAAGCTGTTTAAAAACATATGGAAAGGAGGTAAACAACAAGGAGGATTCAGAGCTTTTTCAGAGTAATGATCAGCAAGACAGAAAGAAATGGATGGATATTAAACGGACATGAAAACTTTCAGAAAGGAAATTAGAAGAAAACTTTTAACCATTGGAGGACTGAACCTCCCATACAGCCTCACTATAGAAAAACTGAGAGTAGGAATCCCACTTAGCTTTTTTAAGAAGAGTTTGATCAAGTAAGTGTCATATAATACGGTTCCTGGTTGTAGCACAAGACTGATGCTGACCTTATGGTCCTTTTCAGCTCTGCATTTTCAAAGCCTCAGTTCAGACCAGACTTTTTAAAAGTATCTCTGGCAGATAAATACAACAGTGATCCTAGTTTTTATTTGTCTGCAGTTATTTGGAAGACTTAAGAGTCACATTCCTATTTAATCAACAAAAGATTTTTGTCAGTTATGTCAAATAGAAGCAGCTCTGATTGCCTGTTTCCTTATTTTACAGACTTGTTAATGGTATTTTCTGGTTCTTGGAAGATACGTGCTTATCCATAAAGCATTCAACAGACACTTGGTTGCCTACACAAATTTGTTTCCATAAATATCTGTGCTATATGCAACTGGCAGGGCAAAACCAGGTTAGTGCAGGATTTAACATGCTTGTTGCGAATTATCTAAATTCTTTGAGTTTTTAAGCAAGATAGGTTCAGTTGTCCTCTTGCACAGAACTTGAAAAATAAGACATTAGATCATTCTGTGCCTTTTAAAGAGTGATGGTTACATCAGATCTTCAAGACTGTTTTTCCTTCTATAAGTCATTAAAGAGTGGAAGAAACTGCTTATAAAATATTTCTTTCCTTTTTCTACCTGATCACCTTTATATTTAATAATTTAATCTATAATCATTTAATCTATATTAAAATAAAAAATAAGTAAATATTGAATAAATATTTAATACAAACAGCAAGAATGGATTGTCATACTTTCGAGTGTAATACATATAAACACAATTTAGCAAATCAGTGATGTACATGCTTAACTGAAGTGACTAATTACACTACTGAATTTAAAGCACTTAGTTTTACCAGTAGAATTCCATTGCTGTACTTCACTGACAACATTTTAAAAACTACTTCAGTAACTCACAATTGACTGTTATCTTGTCAGTGACTTATTCTATTTTTGATAAGCACTTTTTGACAAGTTTTCCAAAAAAATATGCTGTTTTCAAGCAGTTGGTCAGTGCGGTGCCTATTTAGCTTTTCCAGAAAGCTGAGGAGTTTGAAAAAGTGGGGAGAGAATGAAAAGAAACATTATCTCTTTCTGTTGCAGTTCTAGTAGATAGAATTCATGTAATATTTTTGTATTTGCCAGGACATTGATTTACATTGCTGATTCCATAACTAGGTAGTTAGTTCATTTATATCAGGAAAATTGTTCCCTTATAGTAATACATATATTACACTGTATTTTCACCTGTGATTTTCCATATTAGATCAAAGACCACAATACTATAACACAGTTACAATTATAATCCAAACTATGAATAAAAACAAATTTCAAAACTGAACTACCTGCTGTCAATCTCTCAAATTTAATTCTCACTTAAGCTTTCTAACTTCACTTCTTACCTGGTTAATTGGATGCATTGAAACAGATGCCAAGTAGGTGTTTCACTGACCCAGTGTAGCCACAAAGTTTACCTTTTAAATATAGTTCTCTAAATTGCATATTAATAAATGTCAAAACAATTAATGTGAACGTCCATTGTTTTTAGCTTCCCCCCCGTTTTTTTCTCTCATTCTCCACCCACAGAAAATATTTGAGTCATTTTATATATTGAAGCTTAAACTTTGCACAATATAAAAGATTATACACTTAGAGGATCATTTTTTCCTTCTTTACATAGCATTTCCTCCTTCTACATAGTCCTTCCCCTTCTGACACCAGAGATATCAGGATCAGTAGTCATAATGGACTGCAAGCAAACTTTAACACAAAAATGTTGACGTATATAAATTTAAGGACATTTGCTGGCATCCGCGCTGTAGTTAAACAATTGTTCATGGCTCATTCTGGGAAACAGACTAAAACATGACATGCTTCTGATCTTACTCTATACATTCATTTAACTTCTTGCAGAACACCTGTATTTTGGGCTACCTGCACAAATAAGGACTGTGAGAATTCTGGTAACTAACATAATTGACCCTTCATACTGGCAAACAACACCAGGACATGGGTGAAAATGGTTCTGTGGAGATGCGACATAGTCACAGCAGAGTAACAGTACATACCCAATCATTGCACACTAGGAAGAGGTGTATATTTGGGTTTGTCCAAATGGGCACGGCAAGCTGAAGTTCCTTCGCTCCTCTTCTGAAGTGCCTTGGCAATCACATCAGGCTGTGCTAAGGAGAAAGTTTACTTCTGCACAAGTGAATAGCTGGCAACTTTGAAAAAGAGGCCAGCTCAGGTTTGCAATCAATATATAGAAATACTGTTAGATAATATCCATATATTCTGCCAGTTAGCCAAATGGAACCTCACTTTTACTTTGAACAGTTGTTGTCTTTAAGACTCAAGGGCATAAACTGGGAAAGAAAAAATTCCCACTTACCTAGAGATTATGTGAAATCATTTTTTGAATACAAGACACAAGATTGTGACATCTTGATGGATGGCACAGAACTCAGATGACTTAGCTATATGAAACAGACTTGTGCTGGCTCAGGGCAAAAATTTACAATGACAAATATCTGCATGTGGTTTCTTTCCTATGATGGTAGAAAAGGAGTCACAACCATAGCAAAATAACCCTTTAATTCATGGCACAAGCTGCAACATGTTTTTGTTTCACGGTCTTCTAACTGTTATCTGAACACTGAGATCTGTTCAGGGGAAGTCCAATAAGGTAAAATCCTTCTTTGATTCCCGAAAGATGAATTTATGAGAAAAGTACAGAACTAACAACCCACTAGCTGCCACTCAGTAAAGTGAAACCTACAGAATATGTCAGATGATGAATCTCTCCAGTTGTTGGAATGATATACTGGAGTAGATATGAATACTGAAATTTTCAGTGTCTTTGAGCAGAAGATAACATGCAGAGAAGACCAAGCTGGAAGAGAAAATGAGGCTGGTGGCTATGCCTGAACGGTGCCAGCATACAGATGTTTATGACTAATTCTGGACAAAAGACTGCAGCTTATAAATGAGACCTGAACACCACATGGCTGCAGCTCTCTGAGACAGGAGAACAGAATTCTCTGATGTTCTGGATGCACTCAGGAAAAGGTTTGCTTAAGTCAGCACAGTCTGGCAGTCTAACACTTAACTATTTTTAGATGTACAAACTTAAATAAAGTGTTGCTCTATTTTTCAGTGTAAGGGTTACAAAAAAACTGTTCAGAAAAAAAAAAAGATTTAGCATCAACTGCTAAATTGAAAGA
Organism: Anser cygnoides; assembly: GCF_040182565.1. NCBI lineage: Eukaryota > Metazoa > Chordata > Aves > Anseriformes > Anatidae > Anser > Anser cygnoides. The sequence goes on along the minus strand of NC_089877.1, from coordinate 8,403,003 downwards.
GAAGAAAATTAATTTGTTTAATGTCCTTCAAACTGGCAAGTCATAGTCAATTGATTAGACAATTTTGACTTCCACCCCTAATTTATTCTAAGAAACTGAGTTAGTTTAGTTTTTAAATGGTAATTTTTATTTTATTAATACTGATTTTAAGTAAGTAATCAAGAATCAAAACAATAGATGCAGAAAACTATAAAAAGGTAAAGAATGGAAACAAGCTAAAAGAAAACAGCTTTGTAGAAAAGGACAAATTTGAAAGTATAAAATAGTAAGCTAACACAATTACACTACAAGCTACAGAAAACTACATCTGTGTGACATGCAATAAATCTAGTGTATGCACTATCTGGTCTTTTGGGCTCTTTTGGGCATTACTGGAAAAAATGAATATGAATTTATGGAAGTTATAGTACAAAAAAAGCATCTATGAGCAATGCACAACTACATAATGTTTTGTTTTTACAGAGTCAAGGGCCTCATGTTAAAGCTTAACTAGCTGAAGCCTATGTAATGTTTCTACAGAACCCATGTGGAATATTTCAGGACTCAATTATTTACAATAATTGACAACAAACAAAAACAATCTACCACAGAAAATGGCATATGCAAATCAAATTAAAAAGAGAAAAATAAAGCAAATAAAATATTCAATTTTGTATTTGGGGTCTTTTTTCTCATGCTCAGCTTTTAAGCCAGTGAATAATTACCTTTGAGAGTTTCCAACAATTAAAGAATAACATTGATTAATTAGGAAAGAAAGCGAAGAGTACTAATCAATCCTAAAGACAGTTTTTCTTCACCCACCTCAAGCCTTTTCGTCACCCACAAACAATGTGTTTTCTATACTGTTCAGATTCTTTGAAAAAACATTCATATTCTTGTCCATTCACACAAAACTCTCTTGGTGAGCATTGTTTTGGGAGGAGTGGGTAGTAGGCAGGGGGCACAGGATGTGGGGAGAACAGATAGGATGTCAGGTGAAGATGGAAAGCTGTGCCCTCTCTAACCAGCTGAAGACTCTGCATGATTGTTTTCTTACAAATAATACCTGTGGGTGTTGAAACTGTTCAGGGAATCTATCAAACATACTCTTTCACTTTGCTGTTGTAACTCTATAAAATTTATTCTTATTTCAAAAGAATCTTGGCAATAATACCTGTAGGTGGTTGAGTAATTTAGAGAAAATCTGTCAAACCTACTTCCACTGACTTTAGCACTAGAATTCTGTAATTACTTTTGAAGTTGTAAGATGCAATGATTTATTTTCAGTATATTCAGAAAGTTCGAAATTGAGCTTCTATTTTTTATTTGAATGACTTCTAATAAGCTTAGTTGAAGAACTAACTCAAAGAGTAGATCTAACAATTGTACAGCATTCATTTAACTCACAATAAGGGGAAATGTCAGTGCTGCACTTAAGTAAGATATGACATTATTGCAAATACAGTCCCATCTTCATGCAGGAAGGCAGTCCACATTTAGTTGTCTCCTTACATAACTCTAATACGATACATCTGAAATTAACCTTGATTCAATCTTTTCTGTACAAAAATACATAGTTTTACAGAATATTTATGAACAATGTATCTATGTGTCAATGTATCTACCCGGTAGATATATTTAATATTTCTTAATCCAAAATAATATAACAAAACTGAAAACTCAGAATTTTATTGTAAACCCGGTAATACTCGAGGATTTTCTTAGTGCCCCCAGACACAGACACACATTCAAATTACTTTGCTTAACAATCTACCCTTGTCAACTGAGCCAAATGAGTGAACTTGTATTCACTTTTAGTCTGTGGTAAACCTGATGTAATTTAACCTTGTAAAATCCCTAAGGAAAGAAAGGTAGTCCAAGATGAACTACTGATAGAATCTAACAGCATGTAAAGACACCTAAAATCCAGGAATTCAATCATTTGGTAAATCCTTAGAACCCAGATTCAGGTGATCAATATTACCTTATATGCCATCAAATCGCAAGACTTTTGAGTCTATGACTGCTGAATGCTCAGAAAAGTCAAATTCATAGTTCTGTGCAGAGATGTTTTAATTTCAAACAGGTTCAGGTATCATTTTGTGATAATGCAATTGCAAGACTGGCAATAAAATGGGAAGTAGCAAATTCCTTTTCCCTTTCCTTCCCAGTCATCACCAAAGAACCCACGTTCCATTTGGATTCACTTGGTTATGCAGGAGGCACTCAGAGCATCACATCTTCAAAAGGTGAGCTGGTTTGTGGTCATTGAGTCCTAACCAAATATGAGTGGCAAATGCATTGGACAAAGACATTGGCATTTGCTATTATAACTTTATTAGTCCCAAATGGTTGCCTAATTTCTAATTTTCAAAACCAACCAAACAAACAATCGCCCATCTGTGGTTTACATTTTGACTACTATCTAATTTTTTAACATGAATCATGTTTCTGTAGCAAACATTCACGTCTGAACAGGAAGAAGCAAAAAACAATGGAAATTCATGGTGACAAACAATCCAGAAACATTTTCAAAGTATTCATTACACTCCCTCCCCATATTTTGAGACAGATTTCCACCATTTTCTCTCACCACTATGTTCTCTGAACAGAAATAATTCTTAAAGTATGGTGAAAAAGCAGAGGACAGTGTTAGCAAACTACCTCATCAGAGCAAGAGATACCTCATTGAAAACAGGAAGCATGAGTACTATAGCCACCCAAGTTACTATAATGCTCTGAAATTCAAAAGAGAAACTCTTTATAACATACAGACCAAAGTAGAAGGGAAAACAGAATATATTTCTTGCTGCTTAAAAAAGGAAAAGTCATCAGTCATCTTCTTCATAAACATGCTGTATCTGTGCACTTACTCAAATTAGCCTTTTCTATACAAAAAAAAAAAAGTTTGTAAATACCCAGTTCTCAATAATCTCATCCACTTTTTCTTTTTAAGTAGGTAAAACACCGTGTGATAACTGAATTTGACAAACCCATCCTTCACGCTTTCTAAACACAACTGTTGATCCCACATCTTTTGAAAATACATCTCAGAAGAATTTAGGATTTCCAATCATTTCCCTGGGAAGTAAAATTCTCTCCAGATCTAAATTGTTTTTGTTTTGTTTTGTTTTTAATTTGAAATGTAATATGGCATATAGCAAAAACTGTTTATATGTTGTATCTATCAAGTGCCATCCATTTTAAAAAGAGAAAAAACAAAACAAAACACAAAACAACTAGTTAACATATCAAAATAATTTTCTTACAAGATAAATAGCTCAGAGACAATTCTCCTACAATGTATGTTTATGAAAAATCAGCAGGAGCCATTTATGGTCTCATAATACATAAATCAACTGAAAGAACACTTGGTCAGAATCTGAAATATCACAATATTAACTCACTGTGATTACAAAGCTTTGGTTATCCCCCTTACAGGTGTCAAATCAAATCAATGTAATGTTATAATTTTATAAGTTGCTGGGAACAACTAAATTATTTAGATGAGAATTGTTTCTTCAATGCATTTAAATATTGGTTTAGGGAAAACAAGTCCTCATGTTTTTACACATTGCCAAAGAAAAAAGCAGAAAAATAGCAAAAATTGTCTTACTTCAACTGACCTAAACAATTTTGTGACAAGACAAATGAACTATTCCATATAGACAGCCATACATGCCACTAAGTGATGGAAATAAATAGGGCTTTGAAATATCAGTGTTTATTTGTCACTACAGCTTTTGCTTTCAGAATAATTACCTATGCACAAACTCTAGATGGCAACATTGCACTTACTGTATTACTAAAACAAAATGTCACACTAAGTCCCTACATATCCTCTTTATCAACATTTTATGTGCCACAGATCTATAGCCTCTTATTATAAGTGTAATGAAGCAGAAGTTATTGAAGCATTTTATTGATTGCTCAGATCACAAGTTTACTGTCATACTGAATTGGCACCTTACTTGCTGAAGCAAACTGCTGACACCTTTTTAAAAAAGTGACAACTACATCTATTTCATGACCAGAAATCCATTTTCATCTCTATCAAGACAAGAATGCAATTTTCACTTCATTTAACTGATGTTAGGCCTGCTCAAGGCATGACACTTAGAAAAAGACACAAGTTTAAGGTTCTTAAAATACTTCTGGTAAGTAGAATGCAGTTCAGTTGTGGGAAAAAATTCAACCATCACTCAAACCTATAAACAATACAACATCCTAAGAATCACTTATTGAACTATCAAGAGGGCAGTTTTCTCTTTCAGTTGCAGAATTACTGCAGCATTATTTTTATATTCCATTAATGAGAAGCTATGTTGAGATATTACAGTTTCCGTATAAAATCCTGCTTTACACAAAGTTTACTTTAACATGGAATTATTTCTTGAGTGGTCCCTACACAGGTCAAACAGACAAAAAATTCTATTTTTGTGTGACCTATGAAGAATGAAATAAAGATACTTAACACCTCTTCAAGAGTGTGAGTCAATGTCATATAAAATTAGACAAGTGGAAGCTGCAATCAAGAAGAAACTTAAATATTAAGTTTAAAAAAATTGGGGGTGTGGTACTACTGAACAGAGGCTGTTCACTAAAAGCACAAATGGAAGCTAGGGTTGAACTGGAAATCACCTCAAACATTTTGGTGAATTTCTTCCTTTTCTTTCAATACTATCTAATAATTACTATGACTGCTTTACTACAATATAATCTTATTTTCTCAAAACAGCATTACAAACAGGGTAAGTATACTTTGATGCAATTTTCTGATAATTCTATGAACTCATATGGATTTAAAATTATATGAAACACACACTGATTTAAAAATACTTGGCCAATAAAATATATCATTTTGTTAGTTTCTCCCAACCCAAACCACTGAAAAGTGATTCCACATAACAGCTACTTTATATTTTATTTATAAGGGGAAAAAAAAGGCAAAAAAAATCATTAGAAATTAACACAATTTAATTACTGAAATCTGTGGAAAGCCAACTGAATAGTCAGGACAGTCATGCTTCTTACAGTGTACAAAATGAAAAGTTATGGAGAGAAGCTTTTGTTCATGTATCCTAGAGGTATTCAACCCCAGTACTTGAGTCAGCAGTTTCAAAAGAATGGCATAAGAAAACAGAAAAATAGTTTTTTTCTTTCTTTGTTCTAATAATTGTAATATTTCACTTAAAAATACTATTATTTTGTATGGATCTACATAGCAAAATTATGAAAACCTTATGATGTTACTGGATGTGGCTTAGAGTAATAACAGAAAGCTGTTCAACATACTGTTTTGAAACAGTACATTTAACCTAGTGTTCCCATATACAAACTGTAGAAATATAGCTTGATAGAAGAATCAGTGAACAACTTGATTCTTTCTTGTTTTCTTGTGGGTATTTTGCATACTAGCTCCATTACTTTAATGTAATTTGCTGTGGTTCAAATGATTAATTACTGTTACTGTATGTTCTGCTAGATCAAGCTAATGAACATTTATCATAATTTCCTGTCACTTCTCAGCTCCGACTGAGCTCTTCCAGCTCAGTCCCCTCATCCCCACATGTAACACACTTGCAGTAAAAACAGAAGTACACAGAACAGAACCTTAGGACTGCCTATGTTTGTTAACTACCATATTCAAGTTTTGCTTGCAAGTAACATACGTTCAAAACCATTTAAATATACTTAAAGCAACTTGTGATTCTCAAATATTAATATCTATACGTTTTCCATAGTAAATTTTAACTGTGGCAATGAATGAGATTATTCTTCTATTTACCTGTTCATATACATTTTGTATCATTTAGTAAAGGACATATCAACAGCTTCAATAAAGTATAATTCTAAATCAAGAAAATGTTTAAAAATCATTAATATCATTTTAAAAGGTATTTGAGTCTTCTCTTTTGGCCTCTGTTTAGCTGTGCTAGGCCTGTGAATGACAGCTTCCCTGCTTGAAGCATACAGAAAGCACAGCCTTCCTCATTCACTGTCAGTACTATGGCCTTTTCACACGTTCCTTCCACAGCAGTGTTTGTCCCCAAACACTGGAACCCAGCACAATGGCATTCCTACTTCAACACCCCCACCAACAGCACCACTACATATGAAGAATGCTAATGAGATGGACATCCCCCACCTCTGAAAGTGTTAACTATATCTCATACTATCAGATACAACGTTATTCCTATTGTTAGGAGTTAAATTTTAGCACAATTCCATTTTGTAGATGTTTTTCTTGTAAAAATATTTTTAATAGAACGTATAGTAGCTTGACAAAAAGCTTTTAAAAATATCTTCTATGCACGTACCCAATTATGTATATTATATATATAATAAACAGAATGTAACCTTTAAATTCATTTGGGAATCTCAGAAATTCCAAGAGACACAGCAAAAGCACGCTGAAAATCATAAAGCATAAGACCACCATCTGAAGTACTAATAACAGAATAATTCTAACAATACTATTGTTTAAACTTTACTTTTTTTGTTAGAAAACTGTATTTTACTGTCACAGAATTCATGACATTAAAATGTCAATATGAGCATTATTAAGATTTTAGTGAAGCTTCTATCATATCATACAGATACGTATTTGCAATTAGAGTTCAAAGGAAAAAATTGAAGGCTTTCGTAGCATAGTTTATAGTTGCATTTTTTTTCCTTCTCCTTCATTAAAAGTAATGCACAAACCATTTCCCAAACTTCCAAGCACTCTCAGTTTTACCTAGTTCACTCCACCTTATATTATTCTCAAGGAATGCTAATGGGAGAATACTGATTGCCCTCTTTAAAAGAATACAAAGACTACAGAAAAGAGATGGTAGCTCCTCACTGCTTCCTTCCTCTGGGGCAAGAAGCAACAAAGTGATTACAAAAACTGTGTAACTACTACACGTTGTGGACCAGAAACCATGCATTGTTTTAATTCAATGCATGTATTTTAAATTGAAGTCCACACGGATTTTAACAGAAGTAACATGTATTGGCATATTATTAGTTGTACGCAGTACTATATTTCAAGGGACAGAGTATATTGTCTTAGCAGAGTAATACTGGATTGAGGAATCCACCCTCCCCCCAACCCCCCCCCCCCTTTTTTTTTAACCTCCATTCCCTTTTTATTTAAAAAAGGTTAACGCTTGCACTTGATGATCTTGGAGGGCCTTTCCAACCCAAATGATTCTGTGATTCTAAATGAAAAGACAAAGTAAATACAAATAATGTAAAGTGTCAAAATAACTGTGAGATAAACAGATATCAAGAAAATATTTTAAATATACTCAAGTAACAGCTAGATGTTATATCGGTATGAATGCTGTATGCAGTCATCATAGCATTATGCTGTCAGGCCTTTGGCACAACAGGACCAAGTGATACACTACTTTGATCGAATGTCCTGGTTCTTTTGTAGCATGCATCCTAACCTTGTATCTATACCATAAAACAATATGCTCTTTAGAAAACAAACTTGTTTTAATTATTTACAACAAAGGGCAACATTAGGAATATGTAGTAAAGACAGTTATTTCAAAGCATTTTTATACTTACAGTACAAGATAACCTAGAGTCATTGTATTGACTTCGTTTATATTCAGTACTAATACAACTTCACTTATAAAATGGTTGGCAAAATTAACAGAGACACTTTCAAACTGAATTATATGTCATATCTTATCTTTGAAGTAATATAATTCAAACTAACACAAGCTTTCAACACATTAACTGCACAAAACACTTAACATCCTTCTGATGTAAAATTTCATTTAAGCACTTAAACCAATTTGAAATGTTTATTAAAATATTTTAATCATAAGTTTTTTTGTAGACAATTAACTGTCATATACATAAATGAACTCATACATTTATCCTCGTAATCTGAAGACTATTAAAAGCTAAAAATGTCCAGAAATGTTATAATGCACATATGTCTATATGCAAGCCTTTCATTAAAAAGAACCATTTGCCTTCAGAAGAGATTTCAAATCTACCAAAATTATTATATTTTTCTTGTCATTTACAATTTCCAACTGAATACTGCCACATAATCACCAGAGGAATGATTAACATAAGTTAATTTACTGAAATGTCTTTATATGTTCTTCACAGAGAAGAGCAAAAACTAGTCAATAAATGACTTGCATATGAATTTTCATTTAAAAGCTCCATTGTCTGCTTTATTCTACTAATTACCATTATACTTGCTAAATACTTGTAAGCATTTTATATATATTTCCTAGATGAGTAAATATATGTTAAGACACTGGAAAGTAATACATCTAATTTCTGTGGCCTTTATGACAGGCAACATAGTCTTAAAAGTGAAGAATTATCAATAAAATGTGTAAAGATATTTCTCAGTCTTTAATATACCCCTGTACTGATTCAGAAACAGTTTGAAACAAGCTTTTCTTTTTCACATGCTCACTCATTTTTGTTTTCGGTTTGTTGGGTTTTTTTGTTTGTTTGTTTGTTTATTATTATTTTATTTCTTCTTGCTGACCACTATTAACTCTAGACAGCAATAGTCTCTTCTAAAGTCAATTCTCATTTCTCTTTATGGATCTGACAGCAGGAGGTGCTGTATAAACAGTGTGACTGACACTTCGCTTGCACCTCTCCTCCCCCTTCCTACATAGACTGGTAGTATGATTTATCTGATACAGTCATTCTTAACTCTGTGGCCTGAGATCATTTTTAAATCCCAGTTTCCTAGCTGGTTGTTTAATTTCTATATAGTATTTTTCCTGGAAAATCTGTATGGCTACTATTTTTATAAACAACTCACCTAATCTTTAAAAATGTATACATTCTTACATGTATAAAAGGAACTTAAGTAACTACCCTGAACAAGTTCATTGTTTTCTTTTACTTTTATCTCCTAAAATAAAACACTTGGTTAGAAAAAAAAAATCATCCTATTGCACCCATACTGTTAAACAATATATTCACCATCTGTATTCTACTTTTTTTTTTCAAATTAAAATGCATTTCTGGTTTATTTATTTAACGGTACATGTATAGTAATTAAATGTGGGGGGGGTGTAAATATTATATAGTTATTTAATTTTTTCATAATGCAACACCAGTTATATTTATATGTATATTATTTATCAAAGAAATGATTCATCTATATAATTACTGAAATTAGTTTTATGGGAAGATCCATCAGACCATTAAAAACTGCATGTGCAGAACAAGCTATGAAAAAGTATTGCTTTAGAGAACAACTACATAAGAAGCATCACAGCTAAGCACAGTAAGCAGCAAGAAAACGGGAAATCTATGACATCCCATACCAAAAAAAGAAACACAATTAGCTCCTTTATTGTTTGGCTTTGTGATTATATATTTCATATTCCTAACAGGTAATGCAGCTTATACAATATGTCACACTTCTTTATGACAAAGTGCCAATCATTGTTTTTATAGAATTAGTACATTGCAAAACAAAAACAGAAAAGCAGACTTTTAAAGAGTGGGACAACTTACCTGTTTGCAACAGTTTGCAGACTTTAATCATTGATGCAGGGCCAATAGAAGTCCTGGGATATTTATCTTTGCTTCTGAGAGGCTGAAACCTTCTCTCTTAAAGACCCAAACAGGTCCATGCAAAGGTGTGATGGAATTTTGCAGGCATCTGTCAAGCAGAGTAGCTATGCAAAGACAAGAAGAAAAAGGAAAAAAAAAAAAAAAAAGCATTCTTTTGACCCAACTGAAATATACAGTCTCTAACACAGCCTCAGCTTCAGAACTAACTCTTAATATCTATTATTTATATCTGACCTGGGTTAAGTCTTGGAAAAGCAACTCCTGCATTTCTAGTGGTCACCATGAAGGATGTACTTATATTGAGACACCCCCCATGAAAGACTCATAAGCTTCGTGAGCACACCTGAATAGTTCTGAAGTGTGCCTAACTAGCTGCACAGAGTGTCATGGTGTGCACTGATTGCCTTATCTTCTCATTTATCACAGATGAGTTGGAACCAACCTTGCTGAAATCTACTTGCATTGTCCTGATAAAATTGCAAGATCCATGTTGTTTCTACACACAGTTTCCTGTTGAGGAGCTTACATATACCTAACATATTATAAATGCAGTGCTCATAAAATATAATCAACAGTCTCATAAGAAATTTTATTATAACCTTCTCAATGTTACTACTTGAAAAAAAAAAGCAACTAACACATAAAAAGCTCAGTGTAGCTGTTTAATAATGCAGGAAGGTCAAATAAAAAGATAGATAAAATTGATTCATGGTGATGGTCTCAACAAGATCTTTCTCTTGCTGTTCCTGGATTTCAAATCACTGTAAAGATTGAAAGCCGTCTTCTTCAGGAACCTGATGTCAATATCTGTGACAAATAAGGCATTATTATTTTAGCTTATGGCATAACTGAGATACTGTATTTTGCAGATATTTTTTATTTTACTGTACTGTGTAATGCACATGTGGGCCTTTCTTATGTGACAAAATAAAATACCATTAACTAGCATTTCAGGCATTTACCTGATATTCTAAAATGAAAAGAGAAGAAGGAGGAGGTGGAGGAGCAGGAGAGGAGGAGGAAAAAAGCCCCACCTCGAACCTGTTTTTCTAGAAATATGCAAGAAAATAAATAAATAAATAAGAGTATAAGGTACGTTGGTGAACAATGCAAATAAACTACAAGTATAATTTTCACATCTAGACAATCTATGGTCACGAAGAGTCATATTTGCAATCTAGATATGTTATAAACGGTGAATTTCCTATGTACATGCATACTAATGAAGAACTACGTTTTGTCAGAGAAAATAGCACTGGGTAGATTAAACTTTGCAAATTTTATTGAGAAAAATTCCATTCAGACATGACAAGGATTAGCTTCTATAGTTTGTCACTCAGCTGCGAAAACAAGCAGAGCCTAAACTAAGAGTACAGTTTAGAAACTTCCGTACATGAGTCCTCTCATAACTGGAGAGTTTGGGGAAATACAGAAGGAACATAACATACAGTTAAATCCATCTTCAAAAATAAAGAAATTGGTAAACATGCCACAGGCTGTTCTTTGCCAAAGTCATTATATTTTATGCATGATTTTAGCATGTGGTTAATCAAAACCATGTTTATTTTTGGGAAAGGCACTATTTTTTTTTAATATCATGTTAAAATCCCAGTCTTCTGACTTCCAGAATTTTGTGGTATAATCATCTAGTCAGCAGTTTTATTCATGCTCACATAAACAGTTCTGAGAGCTGCCATATACTATGCCTACATCTTCAGCAGATATCCTTGCACCTACTTCCATCCTGCATACTTAGCATAAAACGTCTTTTCAGAATTAGTTTGCAAATCCATTAAAATTTAGTTATTTAAACCCCACTGAAGTTCCAGCATTGCTGTGATGTTTACAAGACTGTATGATCACAGTTAAGCAAAATATGCTAATACAAGAAGAAACAGAAGCACTACAGAAGTTCCATTTAGATCTAAAAGACTATCTATGTGGTTAACTACATGCATTTCAGCAATCTCTTGAATGAAAGCCTATCACATCATTCTTCCAAAGTAATTTAGAATTGCCTGTACATCTCAGGTGTACTTTCACTTTGTTGCAGAAGTGGAAAGTGGTATGCAGAAGCTTGTATCAATATCAGATGGATGAAAATAGAAGAAATGTAAGAAGATATGGGAAAAAAAATATATATATATACACACACAGGTTCAATGTTCTGCAGGAACTTAAGAAAATGAGTTGAAACCCTGTTGTACTTATGTTAATGACAAAAATCCTACTTATCTAAAGAGAGACCAGACTTCACAAAATAAGGCTGACTGTGATTCACTGGACAAGATTACTAAGTATATTAACCTACTCTTATTGATTATCCTAAGTAATACTGCAAAATATTTTCAAAATATGCAGTTAAAGTAGACTTCAAACCAGAATGCATCCTATATAGGATTAAATATTTGCTGTTAAAACCTGCAAAAATGATTTTCAGATTACAATCAGTGAATTAATATTTTTTCCAGACTATTCTAACAATGCACTTATACCCTAACACTGTAGTCAGACATAAAATTAAGAAGGTGAAGTAATAAGCGAGGTCTGACCAGGAAGACTGGCAAGACTGAATTTACCTGAGGACTAATTAGGCAGTATCAAAACTAAATCCATGTTTGATATTATGTGATGGGGAGTGGTTCTACTCATACCTCATTCAAACTAAATAAAAAGATGAAAATCTGTTTCCAGTGAAAATTCTGGAATTTTTATAAATAACTTCATTGAATTTCATAACTGTAAGAATAAGATTACAAACAAAAAATAAAATAAGCACAAGTAGTGATGCATTTCTGAGTCTGCAAGCAGGCTGAAACACAGCTGTGACAAAATGATGGCATATGGGAATTGGATGTTAAATTTGAAGGCTAATTATAACACTAATTATTTTACCACAAATAATTTCAAGATAAATATAATAAAGCCGTGCTGATTCACCTTCTCTGAAGATACTGCATACTTCCAAGCCAGAGAGGGAATAGCTCCAGAACCTGCTGGAATGACTCAGAAGTAAAAAGACCCAAAGTGTCACCTCTTTCAGACACGCCTAACACCCAAATTGCCTTTTAGTCAGTCACACTGAGTAGCAGACCCAATTCATTTTGCATAAGCAATAATAATTTCCATAAACATCAGCTGATTCTATCCATAATGTTTGCTTCATTCCATGCTCAACCTTTACGTTGCTAGATTTATAATCTCAAACAGCTTGTATTTTTTAACTTTTTCACATTCTTTTGACCTTCTTTTAAAAAAATCATGAAATAAACTATAATAAACTATACTTAAGTTACTAAGCATTCACTGAAGTAGAAAACGGTGTCCCTAGAAAGGGAAAGCATTAAAGGTTGAATAGCAAGTTAGTCATTTCAGAACATTATACTGTTATTGAATAGTCCATAAATTTATTGCTCTGGGTATCAGGTTTGTAGCTCCGGAAGATATCCTTAGCACTCCAAAAAACCCACTGTTGCTCAAAAACTGTTCCTACTTTAGGAATGATTATGTTGTTCACATTTGAAACTCATGGAGATATGCAAAAGTAATAATTTTAAATGAAGAGCTAGCTGTGATTGATGACTAGACTAGACATGACTAGACATCAAAATATCTCATCTGCAACCTGTGCCTAATATTGACACCAGCCAATAATATGCAGATGTACTGCTTCCAGGTTTCCGGCCATCTTGGTGACTCATTTAAAACAAGGAAACTATTAGTCTGAATTAATAATCTTTTGAAAACTAAAAGAGTATTAATAGTGAGTTCATAAAATACTTCCCAACCCCACTAGACTGCTTTGATATTATGGATTTAATCAAACAACAGTCTACACAGCAAGGCAAAAAGAATTTATAGGCAAAAATTCCCAAAGACTTGCAAGTCTATTCTCAAGCTTTGCATAGTCCATTCAACATTATAGCTGATGAAACATTGCAAACATTGAACTATTAAACAGGATTATGACATTCAGTAAAATTGTATTACCCATAGCAAAACAAGATAAAGGGTAACCCTTGGAAAGAAAGTGCATGAGCTATCTGGGAAGGTTTAGGAATGACTCACCATGATGTGTGTCTCTCAGGAAGCTAGAGATAGTATTATGAGGTACATATGCAAATCCTGAGAGAGAGTGATAAGACAAATTGAGTCCTTGATCAGAAAATTAAATAGATTGTGAAAGAAGGAAACCTCCTTTCACGGGAAGCCGTGGAAAGGAATGTAATCACAAATTAGAGAAAATACTTTAAATGAAACTCCCTTTCCCCTTTCCTTTGTAATTTTTTCATGTTTTCAAACCCAATTTATACATAGTTCAAAATACTGCATGAATACCTGTCTACATTTTTTTCTTTTTAATTGAGTAAATTTTCTCATTGTAGCAGTCTTAGCTGCTAAATATTCATCCTTGGATAAGAGGAGATTATCCTGGGAACTCTGATCCTCATCTAAGTTGAAATGTATACCTTTATTGCTTTTATTTTGATTTTGATTGAGTTTATATCATATGACAAACACTGAATTACCTTAAAAATAATTGTTTTACAGTGTAGTTTTACACTCTCCTGAAGAACAAGGATGAAAAACTTTCCCTAAAACAAAACCCAGAGATTTTAAATTGATGCAGTTAATGGCATGAAGTCACTGGGACAAACAGGAGAGAAAAAAAAAAAATGCTTTCTTCTTTGTCTTGTCTTTAAACTTCTGGAAAATGATGAGTGCAGAATTTATTAAATGGAATGACAGGAAGCATGAAAACCAAAGGCCAGTAAGATATTCACAAAAAGTAATCAGCATATTTGTAAGGGAATGGGAAAATCACCCTCTGGCAATTTGGAATCTTCAGAAGAAGACTGCAAAAAGAAAACAAAACAAAAAAAAAAAAAAAACTAATACCCAATAATTCAGTTTATTAACTTTCTTCTTAAACTCATGACATTATCGGAATATGAACATTAGTATTATGCTGAGTTCTTCTTTACATCATTTCTCTTAGCAAACAATCTATAAAAGGATATTTTTTTTTTTTCAAAAATAGTGGTATCAGAACAACAGGAAAGAAAACACTAATATTTTTTCTGCTATTAGAAAAAATGTTTCAATATCATCAAAATACCAAATTTTTTTTTCACACTTCTTTGGCAAAAGGCTTTTCCTGAAGGTTCTTCCAATATGTACTGTAAATGATAATATGTATCAGACGGAGGGCATGAGATCGTGCTGCCATACACTGTTCTTCACTGTTCCTTACATTTAGCAAACACCACATGACCCTGTCCAGGGCAACTCGCATGTACTATCCAAAATTGCAGTTTAAATAGGGAAGCTGAATGATGGAGAACATGTGGTTTCCTGTGTTGTTTAAATTATGTCAGTGTATTTTTACTCAAACAAAAACTAATCTAACAGCTGCTGTGTACTTTTGTTTACATGCTATATGTCAAATCGTATTGTCCCTAAGGTACTTATGAGAGATACTTTAGCAGTCATTTTCTTAAATACTGATGCCTATCCGAATTTGGATTTTTCCACCATTGAACAGAATGACAAGCACACGATTGCTGTACTTAAAGCAATCTTTCACAGCTGCTTTGCTTTTTCAGTGATCCCATTAAATTGACGGCATATGCCTGTGGGGTCTACAATGCTACAATACTGCTGAACAAGATGTGGATTGTACAATACAAATTTCTACAATAGAACTTGGCTTTATTGTGGGAACCATTTCCCAGGTCATCCTTCTATTTATTTTTAACCAGAGCAAAATTTAATTTGAAAACTGATCTCTCTCTGTGACCTCTACTGGACACCTGGTTATATTAATTGTTTAGAAGTGCAAACTCTAACACTCAGTGGTTAGTAGGCATGAAAACCTATGAAGTCTCCTTGGTTCCTAAAATGAGCATGAGTCATGTCTTTTCTTGAACTGAACGAAGTAGCTGTGCATTAAATATGCTGGCACATCTTCTGCTTGAGCAAGTGGACCGAAATGGTGTGAATTGTTAATGCCTTGCTGCTTTGGTTCACGGCTTGTGATTGATCATTTGTAACTATATCTACTCCTTGTTCCATGAAATCAAGTATGGAGTAATGGGTTCATCAGATTTTTGGGTTAAATTGAGAGTGAAGAGGTACTGTGTGTGGAAATAAGAGTTGCCATGTTCGGGGCTGGCCTTGTAACAGCATGGAATCTAAAGGCGATATTCAAAACCACTTCACTCATCATACGCTTACTGATTCTGAATAGGGTCCATTTGCAGGGGACATTTGGTAGTTTTCCAATACACTTTATGCCTCTTTCTCCACTTCTACCACCCTGCACTTTTTTTTTCTTTTCTCTTTTTTTTTTTTTTTTTAAACTAGAATAGCTTATAACTGGTCAGCAGAGAAAAGTAATAGTTTAAATATCTTGCTACGTAAAAGTAAAAATAGCGTAGGACTGAAATGACTGTCCTCCTAATTAATGATACTGTCTAAATATTAAGTCATCTGTATGACTCAGGCTATAAAGAACTCAGCAAAGTTTCAGAATTCAGAAGCATAATCTCCTATTTTTTTTAAATTATTGTAGAAAATATCTTTCCAGGCAGAAAAAAAGAATTACTATAGCCTTAATTTTACTCCTCTGTCCATTCACATGCAGGAATGACACACATTTCCAAACACTACAACATTGCTTGTGACCTTACAACCAGCAGTGTGTGGGACCACAGCAACACAAGCCAACAGCAACCAGAAGTGACAACCTGTGATGGCCTGCAGGAGAGTATTCACATTACAGTATCTCCACAGAACAAGAAAGGTAATGTATGTCAGTATCAAACTTATTGCAACACTCACAATGCTCTGTTTGTGCAACAGAAATCTCACTATACATACCATATTATCTTATCTCCTCTGGTTAAATTTCATCAATTCAGAATAAAACACAAGAATTTGTTTCCAATGTCATAAACAACGTCTGAAAACTAATTATGTGTGAATGTTTACCTTGGAATGAATGAATGACTCTAGTCAAATAACGCATGCAACCAGGTTTTCCATCCACGCTTGTGTTGAAGTTTAGACACAAAACTAAAAATGAGATCAATTTAAGACTAGAAGAGAAATACAGAGTAAAAATTGACTGCTGTTACTAAAGAAGTGTTCTGCTTTTATACACCTGTGTATGTGTGTGATGATTATAGTCATATTAAGACAAAAAGACAGATGCTTTAGTTCAGTTCAATTTCAATCCAGGTCATATGTGATTTTTAATATCTCTTCTTTGTTTAATATTTATACTGATGAATGTGAGTATAGTGTGAGTCTGCAACAATCTAGCTGATGTGCAAATCTTTTCATTAAGACCTTCTGGAAGACTTGAATTGACACAACATTGGAGGAACACAAGAAGCAATCATGAATGAAAAAGCTGCTTTTTTCATAACTCGTTATTTCCCGCGTTTTCTCTGGCCAAATAGTGGTTGACCACCCTCGCAGTAAAAATTCATTTTCTTATGTTTAAATGCAATTTCCTGCACTTCAGTTTATGCCCATTTCTGCTTAACCATTCATTGACTGCTGTTGATGAGAACCTGGATCCATTCTTCTTTAGTCTCCCCCTATCAGACATTTATACACACTGCTAAAATCATCCCTGAACTTTCTCTTAACAGGTTAAACAGCCACAGGCAGCTCCATCAGCCTTTCCTCTTAAGCCAGATGCTCCTATCCTTTAATAATCTTCATGGCCCCTCACTAGACCCACTCAAGTGTATCTGCATCTTCTTGTATTCAGAAGCCTAGTGCTGGACACAGCTTTCCAGCTGTGCCTCACCATTGCTGAGCAGAGGGGAAGAATCATCTCCCTTGACCAGCTCACGATGCTCTTGTAATGCAGCCCAGGAAGCTGTTAGCCTTTGCTGCAAGCATGCATTGCTAGCTCATGGCCAATTTGGTATTCACCAGGACCCCAAATCCTTTCCTGCAAAGCTGCTTACCAGTTGACTGGCTCCCAGACCATACTGGTAGATGGAATTACACCTTTCCAGCTGCAGGACTTCGCACTCCCTTTTGTTGAACTTGATGGGATTCCTGTTTGCCTAGTTGTTATCCTTCCTTTCTCCTGCAGTTCTAATGTGCAAAAGTTCTTTAAGACTTACAAGAAGAAAAGAAACAATACATACTGCCTAACTCAGTAAGCATGTGATCTATGGAGAGGGTAGAGAGAGGTCCTGGAGAAAACGAGGGTAAATGTTTATAACTATGACCTAGAAGATCTTTATTTTATAAAAGGCTCACTCCTAATGGACTAAAGTTTTTTAAAAATGCTTCCTAGGAAGGGTTATAAATAGATTTCATAGCACACAACTTCAGATATTATTCTCAAAACTATTACTTAAGAACCAAAGATGCTGTTCTCCATTCAATCAGACATATATAATGCCAGAAAGTATGCCAGAAGGAGGAAAAATTGATCTCATATAGTTTTTATGCACTCTAATTTACTGAGTCAGGTAAAGATGCCTTATAATGGAACTTAACATTGTGTCAGTGCTCTCTTGATTACAACCCATGATGTCAGCAGCTACACATTTGCCAGACCAGTTCAATCATCTTTTTATTTTCCCTGCTCATACTGTGCCTTCTATACTAAACAGAATAAGGTCTTTACAGGGGGTATGTTCTGCATGTCAAAATAAATTCAATAGATTCAGTTATGCCTTCCAATGGAGTTTTAGAACTTCAAAAAGGTGAGTGGAACTTAGGACTGAGCACTTAGTTTTATTTAATTATCAAATTTTCATGTAAAATATATACTCCTTCTATTAGTATTAAATTATATGTAAGTATATATATTACATAATACATTTCACATGTATTAGAAGGCATCACTTACTATAATAAAATGCATAGAATAATGTATAGCTTATATGGCATTATACTACATTACATTATATATATATTACTATAAATCGGTCTGAATAGACCAGCTAATTAGCTGCATCTGTTGATGCCAATTCTTACTGGTCTGAGAAATTGTTGAATATACACACTCCCTTAAGAATAGGCAATAGAGGCATAAAAGAAGAAAGATACTATGTAGCACACAATACCTGATAATAGGCATAGAGCAAGATTTGTACCTTGATAAGAAAGAGAAAGATACAAGCTCCACAGAGGTGTGCTTCTAAATTCATAATTACTATCTTAGCTAGGTTAAGAATAAAAGCATTTCTCAAGCCATGGGATCAATGCCAGTTTACTTCTGGATTTGTCAAACAAGATATATATGCTTAATTCCACACCCAAGGATAAAAATGTTATAGACTGAATCTGAAGTTAAACGTTAGGATGAAGTGCAGAAAAGAAATATATGGCTTGATTCCTAGACAGGCCGTGTAATTGGCATTAAAGTTATCTTCATCACAGTACTGGATTTCACAATCAAGGCAAAGTTGAGTGTTTCATTGTGACTGAGTTAAATGTAAATTCTAATTTTGAAGTAAATATTTCAGTAGTAACTTATGCTTATACAAATTCTACCAGTGCTGCAAATACAGTTACATAGTCTGTGATTAGAGAAAATGAGGCATACAAAGGATTCATGCATATCTATTATTTTTAAGTGCTACTGATGTCTTCGCTAACATAAATTGTAAGTGCCACCAAAGAGATCAATAATTCTGTCACATGGAGTAGGAATTCCTGAATATATCAGTGGGTTCTTGTTTTGATGGTACTGACATGGTATATTTCCAGTTTCTCCTCAGACAGTTCTGGGGAATATTTAGCTGAGGCTCTCACACTCTTCTTAGTGCAACAACTTTCAGAAGCATTCTCTATAGCATTACTGTGTCCCAATTCTTTTAATACTTAAAAAGGATTACTGATTATATCTTCAATCTGAAAGTAGTTGTAAACTTTGAAATAACAAGAAATTGCTTATAATGAGGCCAAGGAATGGTACCTGGTTTGTGAGGGGATACAAAAAAACACGAAAGCCCTACTACTAGCCAGGATGAAATCTGATTTGCTTCTCTCCAAGTGGTTAGGAATAGAAAAGGAGTAAGTACACCACTTAGGTAGATATATGTTCAGGCACACAACCCGTAGATTTTAAGTCTCTTTTTAATGATTTACAAGGACTATGTTTTCCTTGGATACTTCCCTCACCATAGAAGGATTATTTATAGACGCAGGTACCTCTGAAGTCTGAAGCTCTTGCACTTATTTATTTAAAACCTTGTACTAAAAATCTTTGTTCTGAATATCAAAGATAAGGAAAAAATGCCATAGGGGTACATACTTAAGTGCCTAATTAAATTTATAGTACACAGATATAACTATTTGTTAGAAAACATCCCTGAAAGAAAGCTCAAAGAAAAAAACATTTTTGAGCGCTCTTAAACCACAGAGTTGGAGCAATGTCTTATTTACAGACCATATGCAAGGGTAGAAGAGAGAAACAGCGTGTGTTACTCCATTGAAAAAGCAAGAAAAAGCTCTCAGACTGAAGAACTATCTACAGGAAAACAGTGCAATCACTGAAAAGAGGATGAAAAGTAATGCAAATATTAATATGTTAGAACCACACAAAAACAATAGTTATACTCATGAGCTTATTACTGACTATTTGCAATTTTTAGTTCAAATTAAAGGCACCAACATACAGAAAGGATTAAAGAAATACTTCTAGATTTGCTCTTCTAAAGCCCTTGATGTAGTAAACAGAAAACCTGTCCTACAAATACTACTTACCATCTATGATATCGCCAGTGTTTTCTCCACACACGTTGACTTTCCATTCTCCAGTGAGATAATAATATATTCTTAGTGTACGATCACCTAAAATCTTTAAAAAAAAGGAAAGGTGTTACTGCTAATAATTAAGACCTGGTTATTTAACAGATAGGTTAAGAAAAACAAACAAACCCACCGTAACATAACTTGAAACAGCTACAACTGAAATATTAATCACTCAGTGAACAAATGTCTTTGCAGTATAGACTACACCCCACATGAAATTCACCATACAGCTGTTGATCCTTTGATTTCCAGTAATGACTACACCTATTGGCAAATACATCTTTCTGTATAAGCAAATTTAAGAAAAAATAAGACACATGTTAAATCAAATATTCCTAGTTTTCCTTGGCGAAAAAAAAAAAGTAATTGCAGATAGAACAATATGTTATGCGATTTTTACCAAGTGAAATAGTATGAAATTAAAAAGAAAAATTAAGATCCTTAGGCAAATTAAATCAACCTCTACCAAATTCTCTACACAGACATGTTACAGGAAATTTACTTCAAAGACCTTATAGACATACTAAGATATAGAAAGAAAACAGCTATTAATTTCTAATTAGCTTAGCTACACAAAAAGATGAAGGCCCTGTGTAATTTTTTAGAATGCATTCATAGACCATATATGATCATAGTAGAAATACGAGACAGGGTAGCAATGTCTTATAAAGTAACTTGATGACTTCAGCAAAAGACTCCTTAGCAGTGGAAAGTGTATGGCCTACTAGTGCACACATCAGTAACACCAGCTACTGCATGAGAAAAATAGGGGCTCTATTGTCCCTGCTACACCTTTATGCTAACTACCTATTTTGAACAGAGAATACATACTTTGAATTTTAAAAAAAAAAAAAAAAAAAGCTAATCTCTGGAAATGTAACAATTGTTTAATTTACTCTCTGATTCCTACTGAAAATGCAAATACATGTTTTTGGATTAGTTGAAATTTTTAATCACAGATAGCATTTTATTCTGCTGGTAAAGATAGAAACTGCTTTATAAACAGCTAGAAGAATAACACAACCCAAACATAATGTTTTGGTCTTTTGCATACCATCACAATAGGGGATATCACTAGCCATTTCTTGTGTTTACAGTCAAATTCTAAATCATTCCACATTATTCTGATTTTTCCTAGTCATGCATCAGAACTATTGTTTTAGATAGAATCCTCCCACTATTAGGATTTTATGTTCAAACTGATTTTCAGACTAACATGAAATTACATAGCTCAGTCAACTTAAAACATGCATTTCAACCTTTTAAATACTATCTGCTTGCTATACATAGATCAAAATACTTTTACTGGATATTTAGATTGCTCTTGTCCAGACTGTGCAGAAATCACAATACCTGAGAATATACCCAATAATTGTTTTTATATTGTGCAATACCAATGCAAATTTTATGAAAGAGGTAA
This sequence comes from Anser cygnoides, assembly GCF_040182565.1. Lineage (NCBI taxonomy): Eukaryota > Metazoa > Chordata > Aves > Anseriformes > Anatidae > Anser > Anser cygnoides. The sequence goes on along the minus strand of NC_089877.1, from coordinate 8,381,246 downwards.
GTCAACAGGATAGGTGCTGTGTGATTAAAGCAGAAACTGCCACTGAAAGGATGCTAGTGAAACTAGCAGTCATTCTCAGGAAGAAAGTCTAAGATAGATAGCACACAAGTTACTTTTTGATGACAGAAATAGCAATATTTGACCAGAAGAAATTCATTGTTCGTGGAACTGTTGAAAAGAAAAGGCAAGTGGAAAATACTAATGACATTATTCATCCATCATACCTACTTCAGGTCAGCCACATGAACATCCTAAACTGTCTTTTTCAAGATGCTCATAGAAAAGGCAGAGCCAAAGTATGACAAAAAACGTTATCAGTCTTGTAAATTTTAAGAGGAATGTCTCCAGTTATAAATTCCCATACTCAACTTCAGTAACACATGTTCAAATGTGAAAAATACATCTCTTACCCCAACAGAATCTACATTCCACAACTGACGTTGCACACCAAACAGGAGGTGCTACCTCTCCAAAGAAATACAATTCAAAATAAGACAAAGAAAACACACCATGAATAAAGTTTTGTGTTTTCTTGCCTTTTTTTCCCCTCTCTTTTTTTCACTTTCAAATGCAATTACAATAGCTTCAATGCCATTCTAACATGCACAAACATGCAACTCTCCTGAAGATGTTGCATACCACTAAAGGATTCCTAAAATACAATGTATTTCCTCCCCCCTGCCCATTTTTGCACATATATAGGCCCAAATGCCATATTTCTGACCCAGTTCTAACGTAACTCAGATTTGTTTTCTGGCAAGGGAGAAGACAGGAAAATGTAAAACATATTACAATTTCTTACAGTGGACTCAAGGTCCTCCAATAGCTGCAGTTTCTTACTCTTTAGAGTGAATAGCCCTTAGCTTTCTAGGCAGTTAACTGTAAATACTCATTTCAAATAGATTTGGTGGAACCAGGTTCAAGTCTAATCAGAACCAAACAGAATGTGGACCTGTACTTCGGTCTCCCATATCAAGTTCTGATCATTCAGCCTTAAAAAAATAAAGAAAAGTTTGAAATTTTATTAGAGGTATTAACTCAGTAAGAGTACTTTAGAAATTTTCTAAATTTTGACAGAACAGGAAAATTGTTTCATACCAGTTCAAATATGTAACAAATAGAAAAGAATTCTCTATTTATCTTGCCTCCTTGTTCAAATTTTATAAACATAACTATTATTTTTTCTAGTTTTAACTGCATAATTATAGACATTTTCAGCATAAAAAAAAAGAACTTTTCTTCAATGAATTATGAATCCTATTTGATATCCTCCATCAGTATATTGAGGGCTATATGCTAGGTGTGCAGTTCTACCATCAGAAGCCTGTACAGTGACTAAATGGAGATATTCGACTATGAAGATTGTAGTCTGGCAAATCTGTCTTTTTGAGAGTTGAAACAGAGCCAGCAATTGTTGACTGTGTTGCTTTTCCTCATTCATCCAGTGAGATGGATCTAGCATATCTGAAGTGAGGGTGTTACCACTTTTGTCAGGGTTTCAGAACAAAAAGAATCAAACATTCTACTTCCTTCAGATGCATTTGAGACCTTTCTTCCTGTCAAGATACCACCATTATTTGGTGAATTCACATCATTCTTTGCTTAATTGGTCCACTTTTTCCACTAACAGGTAAAAGTCTGGAAAGAAATAGTTACTGACTACAGAGAAGCAAAAATGCCTTTTTTTTTTTTTTTTGCAAAGCAGGATCAATCTGCTGAGCATTTTGCTAACTATACATTTAAAAAAAAAAAAACACAACACATTTCAATTGCTTTTTTTTAACCATGCTAGGTGAATGAAACTGCAAAAGAACTGCAAAGGGAAAGACTCATGTCCCAGTCAAATAACAAATATTATTTCTTTCAAGGAAAGGGAAAACGATGTGCTTCTGAAATACTCTTTTTGATTTGACTACACTATGACTTGGGATGTCCAAAATGAGGATGGTATGACAGGAAATTATCATCATATGCACCATATGTACTGTATACTGCCTTTATTCTTCCACTTTTCTTTGGACATCCGCTAAAAGACAGGATATTGGGCTAGATGAAATTCTAGTCTAACACAGTATTGCAATTTTATGGTCTTTTTGTTGTCAACTTATAAACAACAAATATGTTTGCCTTTTAAATCACTAGACTGCATGAAATACTATTCTGAAGATTTAAAAGTATTTCTATTTCATAGTTACTGTTGTATTGAATACCTGAGACAAAGATTTTCAATTTATTTTAAATGTGTGTATTTTGATACATTCATCTTTCATTGGAGGATCAGATAAAATGCAAATGTGAATTGCTCATAAACATATAACTTTTTCTTTGGCTTTAGTTCTCCTTCCCCCGTACCAAGCACTAAGTACAGGCTAGAATTTTCCCAACAGTTTTTCTCTTTCAGACTCATTTGTTTCTTTCCATTCCCATACAACCTTTTTTCTTGTGCTGGCAAACGCATTTAGGGGGCTGTGCAGTGAACCAGATTCTAGAAACCATTCCCGATTAAAACTGACAATTTTAACTGGTTTATTTTTGACCTACATCAACTTCCCTATGTGGTTCACTGAATGATGGAACAAAACCCTTGTGCTGTCAGTGGAGCTGCAGAAGAGCTACAATGATTGGGCACAAATGGTGGTGGCCAGGACTGCTTCTTTTAGTGATAGTGCTGGAACACACTGATTTGAAATGTACTCAAAACTGTGGCCTCTGTTGCTTTTGGATACCTTTTACAAGCAGTCCATACATCTCTAAGGCCTCATAGATAACGGTCTACGGCAAAATATCCCCATTTTAAAAAAAATAGACAAATATTGATTAACATTTTTTCATGCTACTAATTTGTTGTGATGTTCAAAATTCACTGCTGAACCATTTTGCTCAAATGTACAGACAAATTGGATCTCTGTATTTTGATTACCCTTATCATATCAAACATAGAAGTGTTATTATTCAGTTGCATGCAATTTCTTGATATATTTTAACACCAATGCTGAGAATAACAAAACTAGTTTTATATTGCAAAATATGGGGTATGTATCACAAGCCATATTAGAAGACAGATAAATGATCTTTCCTTAACTGAGACATAGTTCTCTCAGGTATTATTTTTGTGTATTAAAATTGTAATAGTCCTACAGACTTGAAAAACTCTGGATTACACAATTCAGAGAAAGTGGATTTCAAATACTCCAGGCATTCAAAATGCCTTACATGTAGTGGAATCTTTGCAAAGTATTTCATGTTGTCAATCAGACTTATGTTGAAAAGTATCTAAAAATACTTTTTAAATACTTATTTCAAATATATCACAGAGTAATAATAGAAACTAGGTGATATAAAGTGTATGAGCCATACTTGTTTTAGGACAATTACATATAACGTTATAGATTTACCTGACAAAGAAAGCGTATTGCTGTAAAACCTATTGAATTGCCAAGAAGGTACTAAAGAGGAAAAAAGATTCTTGCATATAGTGTAACTTTAAAATAGATTGCTACAAGGTTACAGTGCCATAGATTTTAAGAGAAATATTTTAGCTACTGAATATTTATAATTAATTCTTTAAAAAATAAAAGAAAATATTTTCAAACATATAACCTCAGATAATCTTAAAAATAACATTACTTGATAATAAAACCTCAGATAAAATGTATTGTTAGACAGCACTCACAAAACTAGAAGAAATAGGCATAATCTGAAGCAAGGTGACTACTGGGCAAAAACAGGCAGATTAAAGAGCAAGGGGGTGATCAGGGGAAAAGGTGCGCTGAGGTAAAATTCTCCTTATGGAATATGAATGTACATAATAGCCCAGTTCTGTTGAATCCCACAGCTTTGTAATTTAAAGGGTTTTTGATTGCTTTTTCAAAGAATAATCTATAGTTATATGAAATCAAAAAAACAGTGGTAGCAATGAAGGTAATCTGGAGGTGCATATAGACATGCTAATAAACAAAGGTTACCTTTTCAATTTGATTTTGTGAGGCAACATAGTTATCCTGCCCTGTGCAGTTCTTAAACACTATACATCTGTCAGATTTCTTCTCAACAATTTTTTACATGCAGTTGGAAATGACAGATTTGGTTTTCTTTTTCTTGACACCATTATGAAGAACCAGGCCATTCACTGTCCAAGTTACTTTCCTCATTAATGACAGATGGTCTGAAAGAAAAAGAAAAAAAAAGTCAATATTTGGCTTCAAAATTAAAAACGGACACATCATGCTCACCTTTCCCTATTACCTTAAAAATACACACTGGCCTGCCTCCACTTTGAGCTCGTATTGTCTGAAATACTACCACCAGCTTCCTACTAACCGTGACATAAGCTGTAGCAAGCTGTCTGCAGTGATAGCCTGCATAAATCATCATTCCTGAAGGGAACAGATGTTCAGGGTATGAAAGAGTAATACCACAATTTAGTCATAATTAAAATTCACCTTAGCATGCCTCTATCAGTGAGCAGAGAGGAACATTTCACTTCTCACCTACAAAAATGAAATGCCTCTCATTTCTTCTGCTTCAGGAAAATTAAGCCTGAACCTTTTGTACATCGCTTGAGTTTCATATCTGACACTGCATCATAGAAATGACATTTTTATTTCACTTCAACTGTTAGTTTTCTTCTTTTCCAAACACTAGAAAATGACCTCTAAATGGTGTAGCGCTTCTGCACAAAATGCAGTTACAATTAAATCTTTAGAATATCATTGTACATTGCATGCAAAATATAAACAGGAACTACCTAGCTATAGACCAAACTGTGGCAATAATCATTGTACTGGTAATAATTTGGTTAGAGCTGAATATATTCAAAACTTAGGGGCTGAAGGTCTATAAAAATTATTTAGTAATGTAAGGTCACTAAAATCAGTGGGAGTTAGATGATTAGCTCAGTTAAAAATCTGATCCTTAGACTTGTAACTGCAATTGATGTTAATGGGATGTGTCTATACACACCATTTCAAAAATGTAAGCCTCATACTGCTATTATTACAGTGACGCATGACAGCTCCTTTGAAAAACTGGTTTCAAGTCACAAATCTTTATATCATGAGGCTACTTTATTATGAAATACAAAGCATATACTGATTACATTAATAGATGTGTCTTCTCTAAACCACAAAAACATAAGCGGCTGGGCTTTACGTAGTGATTTGAAGGTCTGAGAAAAAAGATAATTTATTGTGCCATCAACATTGATATTGGCAATTAATGTGAAAAAAAAAGTCATTAAACCACGGATTAGTTTACCAAGTAAATATCTTTATTGACTGTCAACCTATAGAGGTTCACACTAGATTCTAAAGTCCATGGATCAGATCTTCAGTGAATGTAAATTAGCAAATATTATTGAATTAATTTCAACTACAGTAATTTACCATGACTGAGAATGTTTATTTATAAATCTACTAAGTTAGTAGGGGTAACTTTGTAATCAAAGTTACTTCTCAGTAAGTAACAGAATTTAATTTTGAGGCATTTACAGAACTGTGAAGTTTGTCTTCCTCCACAAGGATACATCTACATTAACATTCTAGTTCAAACAAAAACTGCAATTTTTAAGTGAGGAAGCTATAGCTTCCACAATGTATTTTGATTCACTTCACAGAGCAGTTTCAGAGTATGCAAATTGATGTTTTTTGCATGAAACTAAACCAATGGATGTGCTCCAGAAGTGTACCTAAAGCCCCTCCGTAAGTCCACTGCACAGAAAAGAGTTAGCTCACAGTAAAATCTCTCACAATGTGTGCAGTATGGACAGAGGTTCCTTTGTACTAACTGCTTCATCCCACAGATCTGCTTTTCATGTGATCTACATCTGTGTTAAAAAGTTGTAACTTCATTTTCCTGATCTTTTCTCCAGAGCTCTTCCTGTTCCTTGTAAATTTCTTAACTTTGCCTTAATTTTATTTTTCAAACACCACACATGCACTTGCAGTTGTCAGGAAGGTATTCTGTAGTTGCTGTGAAATCCAGTTTGGCATGAGCACATCATATGAACTTGTTAGGAATCTGCTGCTAAAACTCAAAACATTCCCTCTGTCATTAATCAGGTTCCAGCATCAAAGGACTTTGCCAATGCCAGTTGTACTAAGCAGACTCTTAGGGTACAAGTAGCCTTTTATAATAGCATATATAAAACCAGAACACACTGGGTTCTAACCTCCAACAGCTTAAAGTAACAATGCTAGACTGAGAAAAGCAGGAAGAGTTCACTGAATAGCATTAACAATCTGTGCATTTCAGTCTTTATTAAACAACTAGGAAGTGTTCATCATTATTGATTTGTTATTCATGCAGGAAGCATGAATTTTTTGCTACTGTCTTAGAAGTGGGACCCTTAAAAACTTGCAGAGGATTGCACAGAAGAGCTTAAAATAAACATCTCTTTAAAAGGACATGCTCAACCATCAAAGGATATAAACCACTTATCCACACAGAAAGGTTACTTTTAAACTTCATGAACAGCAACAGTTTGTGAAGACATTTTTCTTATGGACATTATTTTTTTTATTTTATACTCCCACTTGTGTATAAAGATTATTTTGGTTAACTATGTAGGATACCCTGTCCACACAGCATATAGGACAGCCTGACTATCTCTTGGTACCTCCATCAATACACATTCCAAGTGGTAAGAGACCGTAGTAATGAGAAAGATTCACATGAACAGCGTATCTTGAATCACACCTACACGTGACCTATCCAGAAAACTGATTTTGGAATAAAGAGGTGGTTGCAAGACCAGTTTACCTACTGGGAGAAAAACATCTCTACTAACATTGGGGAACAGATCTTAAGATTTCAACTAAGCAATACCAGCGAGTAAAAACATGGATTGACTATCATTTGCGAATTTTTCAAATAGGTGTGTTTTCACAGAATTTGCAGAAGGCCCAGCCTTGGATGAGGGAGCTCTAACATGCATTGAAAAGTTTAATCTAAGGCTGTCCCATGATTAAATTTGATAGGGTATTAATTTATACAGTTATTGGACACATTATATGCTATTTCATATCTAAGCAAGTGTTACAAGTTGGCTGGGATAACAGCAAAAGAATGTTTTTCTGTTTAGGTATCGAAACTAAGTGTAGTTTAATTTCTTCCTGTGCAGAGCAGTACTTGGAAAAGAAGTGGCAGCTGATTTAGATTATAATGAAAGATGACAGAAGGTGAAACACAGAGATTGCTTGGCATTGAATGATAAGAGCTAGTAGATGCCTTCAGGCAAATTTAAGAAGATTACATCTGCTTAAGCCAAAGAATGTGATGAAGAAAAAATTTGCCTACCCTTTAAGGTTACATCTACAATATCCCTTAAGGCTGGCTGGAGAATTGCTCTGAAAGACAAGCTTGTCTATATTCTACAGTATAAGCCTGCGAGGAGGCTTCAAGCACAATAGGAATAAGCCTTCTGGGAATCTCAATGGCCAAAAAATGCTAAACACGACCATTTCTTCCCAGCCTTGACTGAACAAGATGTTAATGTGGTTGTTACGCACACAGAGGGCAGGCACTACAAGGCAATTAATATACTTCTGCCACTTCAGAACCATGTAGACATAAAATCAGGCACTTGAGTGTCTTCGTGTTCCCTTATTTTCAACAAATTACTTTTTCTACCTGAAATTGTCTGAACACTAATGTTGCTGCACGCCCTTAAGCCACCATGATCCTATCTGATCTGAGAAGCTTGGCAGTTATCTTTTGGGACTCACAAACCAGGAATCCTCTATACAGATATAGAAAAGAGAGAAAAGATAGGCTTCTTGCAGGGGAATAATAAAAGGACATGAGAAAGCAGTCACAGCTGCATCATGGGAAAATTTAACTAAATATAAGGGGAAATAAATCACAGTAATTAACCAGTGGAATGGCTTGCCCAGAGAGGTAGAGGAATTTCCATCTTTGGAAATTTTCAAAACTTGACTGGACAATGCCCCCAGCAATCTGTCCTACTGTTGAAGTTAGCCCTGCTTTGAGCAGACTGCACCAGATGACCTGCAGGGGTCCCTTTCAATCTAAATTATTCTGTAGTTCTCAGTAATCTGCCACTGTGCAGCAAATAGTTGTAAAAGCTACTGCCAACCATAACATACCTTAATTTGTTAGGTCCTAACCACTAAGCACTTGATACTGCAAATTTACAAATCTTAATCCAGCTTTTTCTACACATAATTTACATATATTTTAATGCCAGAATGTACCATAATTTTCAAAAAATAAATTATATGGCTGGTATTATGCTTAATGTTAGCTGTTGAAATGGTATAAACAAGATCAGCAACGCTGCAAACAATTCACTACAGGAAGTGGAACTACAGAACTCAGCAAATTAAAATTACAGTTAGAACTGTGGACAAGCAGAATATATTACCTAAATGGAAGTAACTCTGCCAAAACACACAGTAACACTGCTACTGCTAGTTAAAGTGGTTGCAAATCTTTAATCATCTCAAGATGGCAGAGTTACAGTTCAAAAATTCTTATGCCATGGAATCCCTTCCTGCAGCAAAAGGCTTCTTAATGATATGATGACATAGAAGCTTGCTAATCAGTATGAAGAATACCACTTTCAGAATAACAAATATAGATTCATAAAGCACATAAATTTTAATCTGAAATTCCCTAAGTACTGACCAGACCATTCATGGTCTAAATCCAGGTTTATGTTACATATACTTCCTATTACAATAAACTTATTTCAAACTACACTAATTCAGTTTTCTTGTCTTCCCAACACCTATCTCCTTCATTCATGATCACTTTATACCATCATTGCATAACAAGATTTACAGAGTTATAAGAAACTTTCTTCAAATTATAAAACGGAATAGACTTATAGGCTTAAAGGGACTACCAAATGGTATTCCAAATATGACAATATTTTATGCTATGTATTGTATTATTTTTATATACACACACCTTACTTTAACTTCTTTCCCTTTCCTCTCACCTTGACAGAAATAAATACTAACAGATACCCAATACAACTTCGATAACCTCTTGAATAAAAAACTTAGTCTGCAAAAAAAATATTTTAATCTATTAAAAAAGGACATAATTTTCTTTGCTAACATTTTATAAAATTCTGAAAATCGAGTGATACATTTTAAAGGGAGAGTAATGGAGAAGTGAATCTGCAATTCATCTTATATACTAATACAATTGTTTTAATGTAATAAATACAAAATTCTCTAAAATACATTTATGGAATAAGAACGAACGCCTAAGTTTCCTAAAATATAAAACATTCTAGTGGTAACAACATGTGAAGTCGCATTCAATTACATCTTTTGTTCAAATTAGAGATGCCTCTGTATTTGGGAAATATATTATGCCCAGGTCACATTCCTGTGTTTAGGTAAGTTTACAGTCACTCCCTTTTCTTTAAATACTTGAGAGTTTTGTTGTTTCTACATGTTCTGAAGTGTCATCATTTATTACCACAGGCACAATTGCTATATTTAACTAATAATGACAGCAGTTGTCATTAAATTTTAAACTCACTAATGCAAGTCTGACATATTATTTGAAGTATGTCTTAATTCTAAATTTGATTAAAATTACAAACATCCCATCTTTTCTGCCAATCAAATATTTCATCCCCTTGCCCTGAAGTTTTCTATGAACTCTTCATAAAAAGAGGTCATGGTATTAGTGTCCATTTAAACTAGTAAAGACCCCCAGGTTGTGAAAATACTTTTACACACTTTTTCCGAAGCACAAATATAAATTTAGCTTCATCAATGAATGATGAATGTTTTCCACCATGTTTTGTGTGACAGAAATCTGAAATCTACAAAAATCAAATTAAATTATCTTGAAAAATGAATGTACATTTTGCTTTGTCAAATAACTGAAAATAGACATACGATTAGCAATTAATACTGCTAATACAAATCTTACAAGATAAACATGGAATCGATATTAAAAGTTAAGCAAAAGTTCCTATGATTATACTTGAACAGTCCAGAAGCAATGAAAATTGTTTCAAGAAATCCAAAATTTGGTGGCGCTAGTTTAAAATAATGTCATTTCATATGAATTCTTCCCTTATTTACACTCAAGTAAAGCTGAAATTATCTGGGGAATTAAGCAAGTGTAAATGTGAAACAGAATAAATAAGGAGCCCTTAAGAGACTGCACCAACACATCATGCTAAAAACATTTAGAGACTGGATGAAGGGTTAAAGCTCTTTGTCTCTGTCTTAGCCCAAAATTCCATTACTAGGTTGATAGTTTACAATGCAGACAATTTTCTTCTGTTTGGCGGACAGGTGAGAGAATTTCTCTTGGTCACCATTCCTCTCATTTTTTCCTTGAACTTCTAGATTTCCTGAATTAGCATGATAATGCTTGGAAGACTGTTTTATTCTGGATTGGGAAAGATTTCTCCATTCTGCACAGCTGGCAACCAATTTTTGTTAGAGAGAGTTATACCAAGGGTCAGAAATTCAATTATAAATTACTTTAAATAGATTCTTACTGCAGTCTCTAGATTAGCAGGGATACAGACCTCAATGTTTTGCATTTCTTGAAGAATGTTTCATCTTAACAGTCCTGATTAGTGCAAACAAAGGAACTAAGACAAAGGTTCTACAGGCCAAGATCATTAGCTGATGTTATGTGAAAGGTACAGAAAAAACTTTATTACAAGCTCTGGTTCTTTGTACGCATAAGGATGTCTCAGAATTTACACTGGATCTGTCTTCCGGGATACCTCTGGGGAGGTTTTAGGTCAAATTCAACTACTGATTAAACAGAGCTGTACTTTTCACATTTAATGACATTCTGTTTGCTCTACGTTATTGCTTCCATTTTTTATTCAAAATATATTTTTAAAACTAAATTTGGAAAGTAGTTTTCCAGTCTAGAAAATAGCATTATTCTTGTTGTATTACAGTATTGCTGACTTTAAGCACTTTGGTGATTTTTCTGTCCTGACCAATTTACCTTACCTGGTTTTATACATATATATATATATATATATGTGTGTGTGTGTGTCTGTATAAAAAAGGTAGTACATACAATACTTTTATACACACACACACACACACAATATGTTTGTATGTGTGTATGTATACACACACACACACACATTATCACTTTTGGCTATCAATTTACAACTTCTAGTTAAGTTGTCATCCTCATTCCATAAAGCTTATTGTACACTACAAGAAATCAGTCTGGTCAACCTGTCATGGTGGAAAATTTACTTACAAACCAGTAACGTCATCAAGCTAAAGTACGCCACAAAGGCTTCTCATATTTCTTTAAGAATCCACCAAGGTTAATGCACAGGAGATTAAAGTCTAAGTCTGGAAAATAAAGTTAAAGCCTGACAACAAACATTTATTTTGGTTATTGAACCATCAATAAGAATAATCTCTGTTTTACTGGCATCTCTCTCAATGAGCAGGGTTTTTACCATTCTAGCTTTAAGGATACGGTTTAGTGGAGGACTTGTTAGTGTTAGGTCAGAGGTTGGACTAGGTCATCTTGGAGGTCTCTTCCACCCTAGATGATTCTGTGAATCCGTGATATGATCAAGCTAATTTCTAAGTAAAGTATCCAATTCCATTTTGATATATGATGAATCAAGAACAAACTTCTATAGCTTAGAACAAACAAATCACTGTTCAGATCTTCTTATCCCATAAGTCAGTTGAGCTCATAGTATATGATGACATACATAAAATATTCCTAAAAATTTACAGAAATATAGCATATTCCTTTTTCAGATCAAAATTCCAGTACATATGCATTTAAATAATAGTATATAATACAGTAATTACAAGAAAAATTGTAATACAATGCATGAACTTTAAATTCATAGGTGTTTTTTTCTGAAAATGAAATGTAACATGACAACTGCAGTTTTTACCTATTGATAAGAAAAAGCACTATATTATTTTTATGCTTGGAAGTGAAACATTTCCAAATTAATCAATAATCAGAATGGGGAGAATCAATCATTTAACTTACACTTACTCCTTACAGAAAAGGAAGTCTTATTTTAAATGTACTCACAAAGATTCTTGTCAATTGGAACCTGTCTTGGTAAACTATTAAATGGTGTAGATCATACGGCATCTAAGTGTTCTTAAACAGAAAAAAAATTCTCTCTTCATTTGAATACAAACCTGAAATGCAGCACTAAGAACACTAAACATGAATTACTTTTTTTAATGTCCCCTTTTTGACAGTATATCAATAAAAGACACAAAGTCTTATTATGTTTAGTTTCACTTTTAACATACAATAATGCAAACTTATACATCTTACAATTATAAATCTAAAAGGGAGGATTACAGATATTTAGGCAAAGTAGTAAAAATGTGAACTTTTATTTACTAATTGTTTCTACATCTAGTGTTCATAGACAGTAGCAACACAATGTCAGAATTGTTAGATCATGCTAAACAAGGTTTAAATATTTATAAAAATTATTGTTGAATAGAAAATAAAAGGTACACTCATCCACAATTAAATGCAATAAGTTAATATAGAATACACTACCTATTTTAGTTCTTCACTATTTTAAAAATATTCATAAAAATAATTTTAAAAATCTATAATAGTGAATTTATTTTAATTTGAGACAAAAAAATCTCAATACCTAAAATAAAATGTACTGTACTGTTGATTTTTTTTTAAGTTATAGTTCTAGAATGATTCTTTCACTTTGCTATATTGGGACAAAAATTCGATAGAAGCATGCTTTCCAACATTCTTAAAGGAACAGTACAGGATACAGTGTGCTTTAATCCAGCCACCAAACTAGCATAGCAAGCTGTGTAATAGAACATGAGTACCTTTTCACTTATGGTGCACAAACCACAGGACACACAACACTTCCTTTAATACGGTGATCCATAGAAAGAGACCTGAAGATTGGCCATAAACAACACTCTGCACCCCGGTAATAAAATGGATTAACCAGATGAAGTGCCTATGTGGTCTGCAAAGTGGACCATGCTTCATGCAAAGAAGCCTTGTCACTATGACTTACAAAAAATACAAGAACATGGCATATCAACAACAGTATTTTGGCCAAAATGCTGTCTTTAGGACCTGATTCAGTTTAAGATTAACACAGCTAAATTAGCTGTCTACTACATGTAAATTACCTATATGTGATCTGCACATCTTAGCTCCCATTATAGGCAGTGAAGGTCTAGTCAGTGTAGTCATATAAATATATAAATGCTTAACTTCACTACTCTGAAGACACCTGCAGAAATCACTGATGTTACTCTTAGTAGTACAGAGTGAATGAGACCTGAACATAATGGTTTTGTATTGCAGTCTAAATCCATAACTGACCAATCACCCAAAGCTCCTTTATCTCCAACTTAGTAACTCTGAAGCATGATCAAGTTGAACAGCTAACACAGAAACTTAAAAATTATTGAATGGAAGCTTACAAGTGGCCATGGTTTACATAACAGCATGACTGATTAAATGCACAAACCCTTTAGGAAAGAACAATAGCCAAGTAATTATTTTATCATTCAAGGTTGCTAAATGCTAATTTAAATGAATTAAATTCAATTGAAAGAACTTAGTTTCAGTTTAAGAAATTGGTAGCTAATGAAGAAAAAACGAAGCTGTACACTGCTGAGACACCTGAAATTCAATTACAAAGAGGTGTGGGAGTACTATAAGAACTGACAGGATAAACAAGAGGAATTAAAAAGCAGAAATAAGAACAACCAATATTTTTTCAAGTTCAGTAACTGTTAGATATACAATTGTCTGCAAACAAACACTCAAGTACATGATATTCCATACATTTCCAATGAACAATTAATTAAACATGATCATTGACCTTCACTATATATAAATTATATGGAAGAACAACATACCACATTACATCTTTGGCACAGTTCTGCAACCTACTAGTTCACAATAGTCCCCCCCTAAATATGTTTTAAATGCTTGAGACTTGGTACCTTCTTGTTTACTAAACTTCTATTGGAATAAGACCCTAACTGATATGTCACATGTACTTATTATAAAGATTGATAATTAAATCAAAAAAAGTGACAGCTTTAATTTTTTTTTATCTCAGATGACAAAATTTAACAAATTATCTCTGTATCCTCATTAACTTCACCCAAATGTCAATTTAATATACCAGAAAGATGAGAAAGTGAATAAATCCAAATAAGCTGGACGAAGCTATCAACATCTCTGGGAATGTCAATTTATCCAGGTATTTATACCGCTTGAAGCAATGAAGGTACACACAAGATGTTATACTCTTGAACCACCACATTGTAACTGGTTCAGTATTTGAAATACAGATTTCAACAAAGGTTGTAAATACCTTGTAAATATTTGTGTGTAACTATATACATAAAAAGTCTCATTTCTATGTGATCACATGTACATATTTGCAGGGCTGGGACTTTACAATTTATCACTGATCTCCCATTCCCACGCAAAAGGATTTGATACTGCTGTTTGACCTTGTTATCTATGTGTTAAGAATTTAAATGCAGCAATCAGTATGTTTATACTGATAAGTCATACTACTCCATGCTGTATTCCCAGTCTTGGGCTGGAGAAGGAAAATATAAAATACATACTGTACGTCCCTATGTATACTCCTACATCTCTAAAATCTATCTTCAATATATTGAAACTAATTTAAAGTATATATATTTTTGACCCATATTACCATATATGTACAAATAAGAAAAATATAAGCAAAAAAAGTACTATGGAATGTCATATAGAGATTAATGAACATCAGTTCTGATTTTTGAGCACATGGAATTCTACATTATTAACTGTCATTTTCTAGTTCTATTAAACTTGTAAACAGGAGTATTAAAAGGCCTATTTTCTGGTATTGGTGTCTTTTCTACTTAAAGCAGTGACTTTTTCCTGTTATACTTACCCTTTTAATGGACACACAATATGCTACTTTGTGCCCAAACTCACCTACTCTTTCTTTTCTCAAAAGACAAGGCACATCTGCCACCTGCTCTAGTCTGTGTCCCAGCAACAACTGTCGAGCAGCGAAAAGATTGATTATCAGTCAAAAACCATTCAACAACACCAGATTTTGGTAGGTTAAGCTTGCTGATCCAGCAAGAGATGGTGTGAAATTTTCAGTAACATGTGCCAACATTTTGGTGCTAAAAGAACAGCAGTGCATGTCACAATGAAACACAGCCAAAGATATGCAGACAAAGCACAGAAGTTTTTGTTTTGAACTTGGCTTGAAAAAGGAAAATGAGAGAAAGAAAAAAAGACTCACTTGATGAATTTGAAAATCTATCATAACACTCGGATATACGCAGGAAGAAACTATAGTAACAAATTATAGTGGTACCCATATAAAAATGCTACAATAATAGTATTATTTCAGTGATTTGTACAATACAAATAGCAATTTTATCACACGCTTTTGCAAGAATAAATACAAAGATTTGTGCCTTTTACTGAATATATAGGTCATTCACTATAGCCATTCTAGTGAATGGGTCATCTGTATCATACTCACAATAATTTTCACGCTATCAACAACAGCTTATCACATGTAAAATTGATGATGTAAGACACAGGTTTACTTACATAAGTTTCATCCATGAATACCTCCACAAATATGCAAACATGCCTTTAATTACAGGACTTAGATAATAAAAGCTCTACTAATTAATATTAGATTTTTATGGATATACAGAGAGCTACGTAGTAGTCATTTTCTTAGGCTAATAGCCAGTTATGAGTACTATCTAGATATTTTCAAATGTTATCTGCATTGAGTAATATTAATATATGTGAAAGAATTAAAGAACAGTCATTGTTTCAATATTTACAAATTCAGAATGGAATATTTAACACTAATGTCTCATAATACTTCCCAAGGTGACAAATGCTATTTAAAAATTACATAGAAAAATAAAACCAAAGATTCGTATCTAAAGAAACTACGTAAGAAAAATAAGCATGCCCGAAAGCATAAAGAGTATATATAACATATATAATATCCATATAAAATAAGCTCACTCACTGAATTATTTCTCTTCTGATTTTCTTCTTTGCTGTCCCTAACGTTTTAAAATATACAGCACTCATTTTACTAATCCAAGATTATACAAATTGAACTGTTTCATATAATGGTAGACATTTCACTGTAATTGCTTCTACCTACACATACACTATCCTAATAATAATTTTGCTTTTTATAATATATTAGCTTATATTAATTAAAGGTTCTTTATCACAAATTCCAGTTGAACTAATCATTGGCATCTTCAGTTTGATACCGGACTCTATTTAAGTTAATGTTCTAAAATGTTGTCACAAATTTGTTGCAGAAATCTCAGAAATTTATTCATGATCTTAACATATGATAAAGAAAACGATTTACATTCACATTCAAAATGTGAATGATTCAGAAATAGTTTCCCCTTGTAAAAAATATAACATAATTACCAGATTGGTAAAGGAATGAGAAGAGAAGAAAAGAAAATTGTTAATAATGGTCTCACTGAACAATTAAAAATTAATAAAGCATGGTAAAGTAGATATTCCATATTGATGGATTATACTTCCAAAAAATTTAAAACAATGACATTAATGAATCCAATCTTACATTCTGGGTTATTTTTACTAGTGGAATATGCTTAATTAATTATGTCTGTTTTATGTCACTGAAACTAAACAGTAAATTCAATAATCTCTTTACATTTTCACCATTTAACCTCCTGCAGGCTCCCTAATGTCTATTCAGATCTATATTAAATTAAGTACCAATGCTAATGAAGGGCAATAAACGTGGCTGTCAGTAGATTTTTCTTTCATTAAGCACATTATCCTCTTACTGAGCTGTAAATGAGTAAACATTAGTTTTGTTAAACCATGCAAAAAGATAGGATGAAAATCATTTTTAATTGCAACCCTTAAGCCACTTGCTGGGGGTTCTCAGTTTTGTTTTTTACCTTTAATTTTTTTTGAATGGATCTATAAAGGTCTCTTCCGCTGAAATATAAATGTCGGCATCATGGGGTACGTCTTTAGGTTCTAGCGCCTCAGTGTCGCCTGCCAAGAACACTCATTGTGCAGCCATGTTCAGGTTCAGCTTTTCAGTGCACTCCTCCAGCAGCTAAATGAATACAAGAGGTAAGGAATGCTGATTACAAACATATTTATTTTATGATCAACATTTGGTCAGGAAAAAAAAAAGGGGAAACCAGAAATCCATTCTCAACTAATTTACCAATCAATTAACAGCATTATATGTCCTTCAGTGTTTTAGTGATTACTACCAGAAGTCATGGGATAACAAGATGAGAAAAACATATACCCTTAAAAGGACTGGTTTAAAAGTTGTGCTGTTGTGCTCTTGCCTTTTAATGACAACTAATATTGTACATTTTTCAATTCTGTATTTCTGCAATTTATTTCACTTAGTGCTTATAAGAATTTTTAACAAGTCACGTTTTAGGAACAGCGTAAAAAGGAAGAAGAGTTTCATGTAAGTTTACTTTAAAGGAAAAAAGGATTTTTGTTAGGATTTAGAGCAAAAGCTATAATTGTGCATGTAAGAAAACTTTTATTAGAGGTTCCTGAATTAATTAAGCACAGAGAAACTTCAGCAAAGATCTTTCCTGCGCCATTCTTGTAAGCTATGACTTTGATTACATTTGGCTGCTGTTTAATAACTTCAGATACTTCAAACGCCTTCTGGACATGCCAGAATTTTGAAACAGAGAAGCAGACAGCACTGCTAATTCTGTTGAAAAAATTCAGGTTAGGATATTAAAAAAATAATCCAATATTTTTGACCCTTTTTATTTTTTTTGTAAACTTTTTTTTGGAACTTTTATAATTTTGCAAAAAGACAATCTGGATGTATTGTCATAAAAATTATTCATAGTATAAGAATTTATTTCCTGAGTTGAAAAAACAGAAACTACAGATAAATTGGGTTGTTTTAAGCAAAATAAATTTAGGCTATCCCCAAATGAGCTTATTTGGAACTTTCTAGAATACTCAAAGAAGTTCTATAACCCTACCATGAAGTCCTTTTATGAAGTATCTTAGGAATTTCACAAGAAAATCACTTAACTAATTTTAAAAGTATTTCTCAAAATCTATCAGTGCAAGTAAACAATGAATAAAATTTAATTGATTTGAAGAAAATATAATTAAAAAGTGTTTTCAAGACATACCGTGTAGGCTATTGCTTCTAGTTTAAAAAGTAAGAACTGACATCAGTCTCTTCTCAGGCAAAATTTCAATCAAATTGACAGCAATTATGCCTCTACAGTGACTGCAGATTGGGGCTTATTGTTAATTGTTTCTGTTTCCCAGATAGCACAATGTATTCAATACAGCTGGCAGAATAAAGTTAAATAAACTAATACTAAGTTAAAAAAAAAAATCATAACACTTCTTAAATGCTCATACCACAAACAACATCTGTATAATACTACAGCAAGGCTATTTTAAGAAAAAAAAAAGGGGGGGGGGATAGTTTTATAATGAAATATCATACTTCAGCAAGAACATTTGTGATATATGCTCTGCATCCTAGTCTGCAACAAGAGGTTGAGTGCAAAACTCAAAATTGGTTTGAGGCCCAAGATTTTAATTTCCATTCCATGAAAAATTCATGAAAATCCTTTGCAATACTTCCATTCATTTCAGTGAATGCTGAACTGATACTTAAAGCATACTGGTCCGTGGCAATCTTACATACTTTACAGTTTCCACATTTCTTAAATGACAAGATGATCACGTAAGAATTCTAGCCTTTTTGTCTTCTTTTTAGCGTTTCTAAAGCAAGTCGTGCTATCATATCAGAATAGCTACTTCTGTGTTGAGTGTTCAACCATATGAATGGAAAGCCAGAATGTGGCCCCTTAAAAAGTAATTATAAGTTTATTTATTTATTGGAGTTTAAGATTTTCATACACTGGGGGACAAGCATATTAAGCTACGTATCTTATCATACAAAATTAGCGATTATGAATATCTCACTGGTTTTGGATTCAGCCCTATAAAAACACACACACAAAAAATTAGAGCTATTTATACTCTATCTGAGGTCATGTCTGCACACAAATGAGGGGAAATCAGGAAAAATGTAAGCATCAAGATTTGTCTAAGTTAACACCAATTTAGCAACTCAGAATAGAACACACTAACAACAAAAAGCTTTTGATGAGGACATCTAAATCAAACACACTAAAATACACTTTTATTCAACAGGTCTTCACTTTAGCCACCTTTATGGTACATTGCAAAATCCAATTGTTCTTTTGGCTTTTTCCATAAGGAACCATTTAATTTTTGGCTTAATTATAGAGAATCAAACTCTTCTTTAAAGAGAATCAACCTGATGGATATCACCCACCCATTGCGAGGCATACTAAAAATTTGCAAGGCAAACTGGAATGCCTATTTTATCATCATTTTATTTGTCTTTCAGAAATGTTTGATTAAAAGCAATACAGTTTTTAAAAGGATACACTCTAAGAACGTGTTAGGTCAAGAAATCTTAATAAAAGTTAGCAAGGTCTGTTTGAGAATATTAACTAAATCATCATTACAAGGTGACTGAACTGCATCAGACATGATTAAAAGCAACAGAGAAGAGCTTTGATTACCTTAGTTGACCTGCGGGAACACTTTCAGGTCTGTTTCTCTTCAATGGTGATAATAAGAAATTGTCTGTACTGCTTGATTTGTAGCTGTCTATATGTCTGATACTCCATCACAGCTCTGAACTTATTTTGTTTGATGTGTAGAACAATCTTCAAGCCTTGACCTTCTTGATACCATTGCTGATTGCAGACATGTTATGGGCAAATAGAAGTTGTCTAGAGCTTTGCTTCCCTTCAGTATTTTCAAGAACTGCTTTTGCATAGAAAGAGAAACATTTTCTGAAACAGAAATATGATAAATATACTTAAAATCTTTTTTTTTTGATCTGGTCTTTCAACTAGTTTACATTATTAATGGTCAGCTAGAAGGAGTTGAAAAGCATACAACAACTTAATTGAAGTTGGAAAATACCTTATCAAACTGTGTTCATAGTTTCACCCTGATTCTTGTTTCTTCAAATTCAGCTCAATTCAGTTATTTCAATTAATCTTTGCATAACCTAGGGCCATACTGGGAATTGTATAAGGTGCTGTTGGACAGGATTATGGGGAGGTATGGTAGGTATTTCATCTATACTATACTACACTAGCATTGTCTGTGCTAGCAAGTCTTCCTTCATATAAAATCAATGTAAAATTGTCTGATAGAGCTAAAACAAAACAAAACAAAAAAAGATTCAAACATTAAAATAATGAAAACAGAAGCCTTCAACTTTTAGTTTGAGGTTACTACTAATGGCTCAAAATTACTTTATACACAGGTCAAAAACATGGATGAAATATTGACCCATATGAAGATCATACAATCTCATTTTATCCTATCTTTGGAAGACCTGAATCACCACTAGTATAACTGTGCCAACAGCAGCATCAAAGATCAAGAAGACAGAAAGGAATTGGATGAGGTCAAGTCCTCATTCTTCTTTCATATTCAAGTAATTTTTAAGTGTCAGAATACTCCCATTATAAATTACAAAAATGAGGTCACAACAAACATGAAATTCAAAATTTATCTGCATGAACTGCAGTATGTATACCTAAGAAATCCTTATGCTAAAATAGTATGAACACTGGAATACTAAAGGTTGGACTTTAATATAAAAATTCTTTTTAGTATTATGACCGAACATATTATGTAGGGCTACGTATCTACAGGACTGCTATTACTATTGATCCTCAGTCCTTGTTCAGCTTTTTTCTTAAAATTTACCACCATCTACTATTTATACATACAGTGTATGTAAACCTTAGGGTACTTGTACATACACTCCAACTCCTTAACAGAAATGGCTTCAGAGAGAAAATGAAAGCATGCAGTTACCAAGAGTAATCTTACTCTTGCAGTGCACAACTGTTTTATACTTTGAGAAAACTCAAGTTTAGATGTAACCCTGGTATCCATACTTCTGGAGATTAAACACCACAAAATTAAGGTATTAATGTGTGGAAACCTCATAAAGGACCTATTATGAAATGGTGCTTAATAGTCAGGAAAGACAGCTTGGTACTCCTTATTAAAGCAAAATTTCTATTCAGTCAATGGTAAATTTAGCTAGCTGCTAACACAAAAGTGTTGTGATCTTATTTTTATGGCAAAGTAAAAATGCCCAGATAAAGACAGAGAGAGAAGAGGTTACCAAAAATTTAAGTAGGATAAGAAATGTAAAGAAAACTAAAAACCTAAAGAGCTCTAACAACTATTTTCTTTCCCATCTAAAAGCAATTAAACTGATGCTTACTCATGGACAAACCACTGCAGTCTTTCTGTAACAACTAAAAAAGGAAATTTTACTTTCAGTTAGTCCTACGTGCTGATTTTTTATATATATATATATATATATACAAGAGATCAAAATTTTTATTCTACTCTGGTGAAATTTTCTAATTATTCATTATTACCTAAATAACGCACATTTCTCAGTATTTCTTCTTTAGAGAGGAAACAACAGTATACTAAAGAAAAGTAAATAGCCCATACAGTTTTTCTAAGACATGAATCTGCACATGGCAAATATTCTTTTTCCTATGTCAAAACCATAGTCAGTTTAACAGACGTTGGTTCAGTAACAGCTATACAGGTCAAAGTTATCACACGGTTTTGGATGTGAATTCAACAGCAGGATAATGACAGTTGCCAAGGATTTGTACTTGCTGTCGCTTAGTACTAGTGTTGCCTGTCAAATTGTCTCTCTTTCTTATACAGAAGGCATGGAATTTTTTATGGATAGCAATTACTTACAATATACAATGAAGTACATCAGATGTAACAACCACCCTTTAGCCCTTCATTATTTGGTTGTCTCTTTGTTATATCTAGTCATCCATTTTCACCTAAATTATTTATTTATACTGCATATTTGACAAGCATTTTTTTGCTTTATATTTTTTCAGTAGTTGTTCAAAAGATATAGTTATTTACTTTAATATTCTCCCATTAAAATTTACATATGTAAATTTACCTTATTATTTTTATTTTTGTAATTGCACTTTGTGTTGGATTTCTCAAGAAAAGCACTACCTACATGGCAAAGGCATTTTACTTATCTACAAGGTATTAAAAATGAAAATAATAGTAATATCAGATCTTGACTATAATGGAGGGGTTAAGGATATCTTACATTTATTCATTATTTGTTTGCATCGTTACAGTATTTTTCTCCAGCCATATTTCACATTTGTTTGCACTTACATTATTGTTCCATTACATGCATGTATGCTCCACATAACCGTATTAATATTTATTTATATTGACATATGAAAATGTGATGTTTGAAGTATTACAATCCTGAAACATTTGCTGGTACAGGCTTGTATTAACATCATGATAAAACTTGTGAAAATTCTAAATGCAAATTTATTGTACCACAGTATATATTGTGTATATGATACAAAGCAAAGCCTAACAGTTTTGTACATTTAATATGTTTAGGAAACTGGCTTCATAATCATTCATCCATTAAGGGCTAGCTTAATATACATACTCTGTATCACTTCGGGAAGGACCTTCTCCAGGAAATAACGCTGCAAACCTCACATCTGCCAGAGTGGTGCCAAGTAAACGAAACTGTTCTCAACTCATACAAGAGCTGGCGATAGAAAGTGACGATTGTTTTCCTTTTATTAGGAAAGCCAAATCTCCTCTTGCAGTAATGTTTCCAATAACTGTTTATTAGAAAACTACAACCTGTTCTCAAAGGAGCACATCCCAAGTAACAACAGAATAAATACATGCTGTGTGTGAAACTCATATCTCACTAAAATTGTTGGGAATTTTGCCAAAGGCTTGAATGAAAATTTTATCCCAGATCTCTGAATTGATGCACAGAAAGAAACTGCTCCTCCTTTCTCTTTCACCTCCCCCACTGAAACCCTGTCATCCCAGACCATGAAAGCCATGAAATATTTTCCTCCAGTACCCCAAGGAGAAGAAAGAAAATGACACTGCTCAACTAGGCAACTCGTGCCTAATGCAGAAAAAAAAAAAATGTTTATGCAATACTTTTTGGATACCACAAGAATCTGACAGCATTCACTGTCTTATCTCTCTTATCCATGAAACTAGACAGCACCCAGTATTCTTCGCGTCAAACCTCAAACACCAGAGAAATGGGATTTTCTCTCAGTATCCGGAACAGGCAAAACATACTCTCTGTCTGAGGAATTAAGTTTCCATGCTAAGGAAAAGAAAACTGTGTGAAAAATAAGCGTACATTTCCTCAACCAAAGTAAGAGTTCACAAGGAAATTGATAATCGAGTCATCATAGCACAGTTTTACTAGCTAGGTAGATAATAAGTTAAATAAAAAGCTGTAAAAGGTTGGAAGTTGGGTGTAACTTATACTTGCAGACCTTCAACTGGCTACCATCTGCTCCTGCACTTCTCTGTGAAGCAGAGAAAAAGGGGTAGCAGCACCTCAGGACTTTAAATGTCTGCACAGGGCCCGGTTGCGCCCCCCTTCTGGGATTTTGGCTGGGCTCGGGGCCAGCTTTGCGATGGCGCAGCTGAGGGCAGCTCCTCCTTCCCTCTGAGGGAGCTGCCAGACAGCTCTGCAGGGAGGCCCCAGCCCAGGCCGACCCCCCTGCCTGCGGGAGCTGCTTTTCAGCTGAAGCTCCACTGCTTGGCCTGGCCTGAGCTGCAGCCCCACCTGCACCGCAGCGCGGCCTGGCCCTGGGCCCTGCTGACCTGGGCCCGGGCCCCAGCCCGCAGGATGCCTTCTGGCGAGGCCTGGCGATGACTGGCTGCCACAGACCCTGTCACCAGACCTGATCTGGTGCCCCAGGCCTTACCTGGTGCCCCATGTTCCTGGCTTGGCCTCGTCCCTGCCTCCTCAGCCCAGGCCTGCCGGATGAGTGGGACGCTGGCTGGGCCCGCCATCACACTCGGCCCAGCTCCTGTCCCACAGGCAGCAGCCGACCTTGCTGCACCCTGACCTCCGCTTTCCAGGCACAACGAGGTTTCTTCCCTTCAGCACACACATGCAGTATCTAGCAATTTGTAAAGTAAAACTTTATCAAACCTAAACATCAAACTTTACCAAAACTAATTGTCAAATTATCAAAACTAATCATGAAAGTAAAACCTCTATTGGTACAAAAATCCAGTGAACCCTCCTGACTGAAGCCAATTATTAGCACTGTAACTAATTCCAGTTTGCCATGGGACTGATGAGGAATAACTGGTATCTAAGTGAAGAAACTATCTAGCTGAAGAAACATGAGAAGACAATTATTTTTAAGATTCCAGTACCACTAAGTCAGCTGTAGATGGATCCAGTATGAAAGACTAACAAACACGAAAAAGACTGAAGTTTTAGAGAACGACAAAAAATGAAAATCAACACATCTGTAGGGTTTTTAGATTTTTTTACCTTTATCTGACTGAAACTGAGAGTATATTACATTTAGAAGGTATAAAAACACCTTAAATGTTTTTCCTTGTCATCATCTTTAGACTCAGACTGATGCTAAGAAAATATTTACTCAATTATATTTTTACAACTTACCACATGGTAGCAAATTAAACATCTTACTTTGACAAATGACGAGTGAAAACTTGCAATGGCTTTACTCACACATCTTTTGCCAATATAGGTTGTGCATCCATGTGGCACATGCCATATGGTATTTTTTCTGAACACTCACTAGATTGTTGTTGTTTGCTGTTTACAAGTACAAAGGACTGTGATCTTCTTTTCCTTCCTATGCTTCAAAATGCCTTCTGTGTGGACTTGCTCCATAATCTTTGCAGGTACTGAGATGACGCTGGTCAACCTGTTTCCTGAAATTTTTTTGAATGTTTTTTTGGAAGGTAGGTGTAGCATTTACCGTTTTTCAAATTTCAGAGGGTTATATACACATATATGTACACAAATTAATTCAAAGTACAGCTGCTGAAATGATCCTTTTTAGCACTAGGTAACAACATTTACTCTCTTGCAGATTCTTCCCTTAGCACCTCAAAAAGAATTTTCTTCTTTTGTGTATCTTTTGTACAACAGTTTGTCCCTGTCCCATTTATTGCTGTATTTTCATATAGTTTTGGATCCAAGAAAGCAGGTACTCAAGTTAGCAGGTAATTTACACTGAAGGAAGAACTCTGTTCCCCTACACGCCTGGAGAGAGAAGGCGCTTGCCAAAGAAAAGACGAGACACTCTGTTCTGGGACAGGCAGGAGGGCGGGTAAAGAGGAAAAGAGTGTTCGACTCTGCGCCAGAGAAAAAAAATATACTCTCATCTGTTCAACATTGGAGCAGGCAAGAAAGCCAAGAAAAGGCTCTTGATCCATGCTGGACAGTCATAAGACAGTCTGCTCATAAGAGAGGAGGAAAAGGAGATTTTACCATGCTCCTTTGCAAGGAAAAATATTTTTTTCTTGATAAAATACTCAAAAACTAACATAATCTGCTCTAAACTCAAACTACAGATGGTTTCTTTTTTTTCTTAGTAATAAACTATAGCCTTATATATGTAAAAATGGAAAAAGTTCATTATACAATTGATCTTCCCAACTATGTCACCCTTGGCAGCTACCAGATCCTGCTTGATTTTTTCTCTCCAATTCCTTCTGCATTGGATACTGTTGTCAAAGAACTTGATACAGCTTCAAATCTCTCCTCTTTGAAGAAAGACAATACACAATCGTACTTGGAATAATACCAAGTTATAACGGTCAGGTAGGTGATAAACCAAGGTTGTTGCCACTGATCTGTTGCTCCCTTGTTTCCATTCCCTGAAAACACCTACAAAACCTCTTAATCATATCAACCGATCCCTTTGACTAGTTATACAAAATAGTTGCCGTTTCATCGCCCTCCCACTTGCAGCAGCAACTAGCCATCAGAACAGCATAGCTGGACCTTCAAACTGTATCTTGCAGTTGAAACTGAAAAGACACCAGAAGCTTTGCTTAAGCTAGGACTAAAACCTCTGGGTAATACAGGAATATAAAATGAAATGGTATTTGAATTACAGCAACTATATTCTTCACTGTACTGCTAAAAGCCATTTTATAACTTGTCACCATACTTGGAATGTAGTTTAGTCTAAAAAATTTATGTAATGGAAAAATGTTAATCAAAAGTATGATAATGGTTAATGATAATGGATAATGATATGGCTACTGCTGTTAAAGATAACAAAAAAGGTTTTTACAAATACATCAACACCAAAAGGAGGACTAAGGAGAATCTCCATCCTTTACTGGATGCGGGGGGAAACTTAGTTACAAGGGATGAGGAAAAAGCTGAGGTGCTTAATGCCTTCTTTGCCTCAGTCTTTAGCGGCAAAACCAGTTGTTCTCTGGATACCCAGTGCCCTGAGCTGGTGGAAGGGGATGGGGAGCAGGATGTGGCCCTCACTATCCACGAGACAATGGTTGGCGACCTGCTACAGCACTTGGATGTACGCAAGTCGATGGGGCCAGATGGGATCCACCTGAGGGTACTGAGAGAACTGGTGGAGGAGCTGGCCAAGCCTCTTTCCATCATTTGTCGTCAGTCCTGGCTATCAGGGGAGGTCCCAGTCGACTGGCGGCTAGCAAACGTGACGCCCATCTACAAGAAGGGTCAGAGGGTAGACCCGGGGAAGTATAGGCCTGTTAGTTTGACCTCAGTGCCAGGGAAGCTCATGGAGCAGATTATCTTGAGTGTCATCATGCGGCACTTCAAGGGCAACCAGGCGATCAGGCCCAATCAGCATGGGTTTATGAAGGGCAGGTCCTGCTTGACGAACCTGATCTCCTTCTATGACAAAGTGACACGCTTAGTGGATGAGGGAAAGGCTGTGGATGTGGTCTACCTTGACTTCAGTAAGGCTTTTGACACCGTTTCCCACAACATTCTCCTCAAAAAACTGGCTGCTCGTGGCTTGGACTGGCGTACGCTTCGTTGGGTTAAAAACTGGCTGGATGGCCGGGCCCAAAGAGTTGTGGTGAATGGAGCCAAATCCAGTCGGAGGCCGGTCACTAGTGGAGTCCCCCAGGGCTCAGTGCTGGGGCCCGTCCTCTTTAATATCTTTATCAATGATCTGGATGAGGGGACTGAGTGCACCCTCAGTAAGTTTGCAGATGACACCAAGTTAGGTGCGTGTGTTGATCTGCTCAAGGGTAGGAAGGCTCTGCAGGAGGATCTGGATAGGCTGGACTGATGGGCTGAGGCCAACCGTATGAAGTTCAACAAGGCCAAGTGCCGGGTCCTGCACCTGGGGCGTAACAACCCCAAGCAGCGCTACAGGCTGGGAGATGAGTGGTTGGAAAGCTTCCTGGCAGAGAAGGACCTGGGAGTACTGGTTGATAGTCGGCTGAATATGAGCCAGCAGTGTGCTCAGGTGGCCAAGAAGGCCAACAGCATCCTGGCTTGCGTAAGAAGCAGTGTGGCCAGCAGGGCTAGGGAAGTGATTGTCCCCCTTTACTCGGCTCTGGTGAGGCCGCACCTCGAGTACTGTGTTCAGTTTTGGGCCCCTCGCTACAAGAAGGACATGGAGGTGCTCGAGAGAGTCCAGAGAAGGGCAACGAAGCTGGTGAGGGGTCTGGAGAACAAGTCGTACAAGGATCGGCTGAGGGAGCTGGGGTTGTTCAGCCTGGAGGAGGCTCAGGGGCGACCTCATTGCTCTCTATAGGTACCTTAAAGGAGGCTGTAGCGAGGTGGGGTTGGTCTGTTCTCCCACGTGCCTGGTGACAGGACGAGGGGGAATGGGCTAAAGTTGCACCAGGGGAGGTTTAGGTTGGATGTTAGGAAGAACTTCTTTACTGAAAGGGTTGTTAGGCATTGGAATGGGCTGCCCAGGGAAGTGGTTGAGTCACCATCCCTGGAGGTCTTTAAGAGATGTTTAGATGTAGAGCTTAGTGATATGGTTTAGTGGAGGACTTGTCAGTGTTAGGTCAGAGGTTGGACTGGGTGATCTTGAAGGTCTCTTCCAACCTAGACGATTCTGTGATTCTGTGATAAGCTATATAATCAAAGAGCTAATTAGCCCTGTGCCCCTTTTCAACAAATATGTGGAAACGTACCCAATTATCTCGGAAAAAGCCAATTAAAATAAAATGAATAATCTAAATACCAAAGCTAAATATTTCATTTGATAATTACATTTCTCAAGAAACTATTGTTAACATAAACTGTGAAATACTGTCGATCTGTCATGTTTGCAAGCACTATAGACACCACAGTTGTTCCTCCGTTGCCTTTAGATGTACTGCAATTTGCATTAGCAAGTAACCAACATGACATTAAACATGCCTGTTACTGGTAAGGCTCTTCAAACCTCTGAACATTTGTTTTAAGCATATCAACAAAAATCAAGTTATAGCAACAAAAAGAATCTTAGTCTTTTCATTATTGGAATTTTTAAAAAAGAAGAAATAATGATATAATGTGTGGCTTTATGTACATGGTTAGCAGCATGTGATTAAGCAGAACACGAACATACGTACAAGAGGGACAACAGAAAAGGGGTCCTTCTATTTGAAATATGCACATGCAAACCGGGCATAACTGCAATTCTAATACTGAGAGCAGATGAGTGTTAAAACTGTTCTGTATCAGCCATGAAAAAAGGAAAGGCACAGAATGGCTCTCTTTCCTGTCCAAGTTGCAGAAGGATACGGAGAGCAATGCGTACCACAGAGAAGTATGCCTGTCCTAGAATCGCAAGGGGCATGATGCAGTTCTTCATTAAGTAATTCTACTGAGCCCCCATGACCTAAATGGGATTAAAATGACAGACTACAAAAACATTTACGACGCCACTTACTGGCACACAAATGTGGGGGATAAAAAAGATTTTTCGGTATGTGCAATTTAAACTTGAACGAAGTTAGACCTTGGCTACATATAACAGATTAAAATGAACATGAAGCCTCAACAGCAAGGACACCATTGTATTTGTCCAGTCTAGCCATGCTATCTTTCCCATTTGCAGACAATCAGTACTGGAATTAGGCCTTTTACAGCATGACAGTGTCTAAAATGAAGCCCATGATGAAGACAGAGGTTTGAATATACCACACTGACAATGTCTAACCAAGCAATGTTAGTTGAGGGATGAACTAGACCCTTAATTCCTGTAGGCCACTAATAACTACATATTGTTGGCCCACGGAATAATTTTTTAATATAAAAAAATCATATACTGAGGGATTTAACATGTGAAGGAATTCTCTGGACTGCTGCTCTACCTTTTTGATCCACCACAGGCATGCCACTGTCAGAGACAGCGCCTGGTTTAACCAAAGTAGGTGTTTGGTTTAACCCAGTTTGGCAACTCTTATGTTCTTATGCTCACAGACCAAACCAATTAAGACAGTAGCTTCTTGTGAGGTTTGTCACCACAAGATAACAATCCAGTTCATATTCTTACTTAGTAATACAGCAATTTGGGAAGCTAGAATATCACACTAGTAACGCTGATATAATTTTTCAAATACAATTTGTTTAAATTATCAAGTTTGCAGAGTTGAGAACAATAAAAATATAACTGTGCACGTGCAGTTCTTATCCGACATTCTTAGGTACACAGATTCTGACAGACTTAGTTGTATAATCCCTTTTATTTTGTGTGTGAATTCTCCAATTCACTCATTTCAATGAGCCAGAAACATGCAGGGAGATGCAGGAAAAGAGAGAGTTATCTCACTGCCTAAAGTCTGCTGCCCTGGATAAAAAGGATATCATTCTTGTCTTTGCCTCAAAATTCTAAAGTGATATTGAATAAGTCATATCAACAAAAATCTCCCAAGAAAACCAACTAGTAGCCATGCTTTCTAGATAGCTGATCTGGAACATCTATGATCTGTTCTTTTAGTTTTTCCATTAATTGCAATTGAAATTGCACTGAACATATGAGATACAGTATAAAGATAAGTACTATAAGCTATAGGAGCTTTTTATTCCAAAACAGAACACAAAAATTCATTGTTACTTTCACACTTCAAGCTTTGTGCCTCCTTTCTCCCCGTCTAAAAAGAAAGCAGTGACGACCTTTAAACCTTTGAGACGAGTGATGTAAGGGTGTTATGAAGTCTCATTAACGTGTAGAAGCAAGAAAGATTCTGTAATGTCAGTTTACTATGGAATGATGGTTTAATCCTCAGAGCAAAATTTGAATAAAAGTCTATACTTTGAACAAACAAGTCACATGAACACTTCGCATTTTTGGAATGAGATGGAGGCTGAGGTCCACTAAGACAAAAAGCACAGTGCAAACAAGTGACACATTACAAGGGATATTCACCAAGTGAGTGATAAAAGATGAAAATAGCTGGTTCTTGGTTCAGTCAAGTGCATGGCTTTTAATATCATTTTAATAGTCGAACATTAAATAAATATTTATGGAAAATGTTAGGCATAGATAAAGCTCCAGTGTAAGTGGGGCAGGCTAAAAAAGTCAAATAATTTGGAACAGGGCACAGGACATGTAAACGCCATGCTGACCATGTTAGCAAAGGAAAGAAAGGTATCTTTGTCTTTCCCTCAGTAACAGTGCCTGGTTTAAACTGATTGACACCACACTTTAAAGACAAAAACTAAAATCTAAGTCATAAAATCGTTCAAATTATCAAACTTGACTGAATTTTCATCCATTGTTTACTCCACCTGCAGCACACTAGACAAGGTAATAATTTATGATAATTATATGAAAATATACAATTAATATTCATCACCTCTCATTTCTCATCACTTTAGATGATCAGTAATGCAGAGTAAAAATGCTGTCAGATTTCTAATTGCTTTGTAATGGGCCTGAAATAGGGAAATCGTTAAAGACAAACAATCTGTCACTCGTCTGTTACCTTAACTATCTATCACTTAAAAAAACCCTCATTAAATACATGGCTAATGAACGACAAAAGACTGTACTCAGTGTGCCCAGATGTACCTTTTTAAACAATATTGTAAATTGCTTAAATAATTCCCAAGACATTTTCAATCATTTTTGTGGAAATTTAATGGAAAACATATATTTTCAGTGCATGTTACATCTCATTTGTTCACATCATTATGACATTTAGTCTATCATATCCACATCTCCCAGGAGACAGAACTTTGTTTTTCTTTTTCCTGTTGACAAATCTGACCCAATTAAAACAAATTCTAGAAGAACTTAACATTCAGCTCTCCTGATTGATCCGTTTTGGATCAATACATTGACCTTCTTCCAATGATTTTTAATATCAAGATTACGAAAGAAGCCTAGCATTACCAAAGTTGAACAAATTATTTTCTCTCTCACAGACGAAACAATCATTTCCAAGAGACAGAATTTGGAATCTTCGCTTAGCCTGTTCATTTGAGTCAGCTGCCTACCATAGCCCTTGACAGAAAACTTCATTTGGAAAAATAAATAAATAAATAAATCTTCTGAATGTACTCAGCTGGTCAGAATGAAAACATTAGGCCATCGGCAAGACCCCAGTGGGAAATGTTGTATCATTAGCTGCCATATTAGTTAATTGCACTTATTAATTGCCATACAAAAATTTGGAAAAAATAAAGAACAACTAAAAAAGTTTCTTAAGGGAAACCATCTATCTGTGCAAGACTTTAACATACTCTATCATGTATGTTTGACAAAAAACAAAGATATACTCAGTGCTTGTTTGTGTTAGTACGTGTTGGATGCTAAAGCACCACTGTGTAAGGCAAAAGAAGTGTTCTATATGGAAAATAATTTTAGAAAAACAGAATCACAGAATCACAGAATCGTCTAGGTTGGAAGAGACCTCTAAGATCACCGAGTCCAACCTCTGCCCTAACACTAACAAGTCCTCCACTAAACCATATCACGAAGGGCTACATCTAAACGTCTTTTAAAGACCTCCAGGGATGGCGACTCAACCACCTCCCTGGGCAGCCCATTCCAATGCCTAACAACCCTTTCGGTAAAGAAATTCTTCCTAACATCCAACCTAAACCTCCCCTGGCGCAACTTTAGCCCATTCCCCCTTGTCCTGTCACCAGGCACGTGGGAGAACAGACCAACCCCCACCTCGCTACAGCCTCCTTTGAGGTACCTGTAGAGAGCGATAAGGTCGCCCCTGAGCCTCCTCTTCTCCAGGCTGAACAACCCCAGCTCCCTCAGCCACTCCTCATAAGACTTGTTCTCCAGACCCCTCACCAGCCTCATTGCCCTTCTCTGGACTCTCTCGAGCACCTCCATGTCCTTCTTGTAGCGAGGGGCCCAAAACTGAACACAGTACTCGAGGTGCGGCCTCACCAGAGCCGAGTACAGGGGGACAATCACTTCCCTAGCCCTGCTGGCCACACTGCTTCTTATGCAAGCCAGGATGCTGTTGGCCTTCTTGGCCACCTGAGCACACTGCTGGCTCATATTCAGCCGACTATCAACCAGTACTCCCAGGTCCTTCTCTGCCAGGCAGCTTTCCAACCACTCATCTCCCAGCCTGTAGCTCTGCTTGGGGTTGTTGTGCCCCAGGTGCAGGACCCCGCACTTGGCCTTGTTGAACTTCATGCAGTTGACCTCAGCCCATCAGTCCAGCCTATCCAGATCCTCCTGCAGAGCCTTCCTGCCCTCGAGCAGGTCGACACACGCACCTAACTTGGTGTCATCTGCAAACTTACTGAGGGTGCACTCGATCCCCTCATCCAGGTCATCGATAAAGATATTAAAGAGGACCGGCCCCAGTACCGAGCCCTGGGGGACTCCACTGGTGACCGGCCTCCAACTGGATTTGGCTCCATTCACCACAACTCTTTGGGCCCGGCTATCCAGCCAGTTTTTAACCCAACAAAGCGTACGCCAGTCCAAGCCATGAGCAGCCAGTTTCTTGAGGAGAATGTTGTGGGAAACGGTGTCAAAAGCCTTACTGAAGTCAAGGTAGACCACATCCACAGCCTTTCCCTCATCCACCAAGCATGTCACTTGGTCATAGAAGGAGATCAGGTTCGTCAAGCAGGACCTACCTTTCATAAACCCATGCTGACTGGGCCTGATTGCCTGGTTGCCCTGCAAGTGCCGCGTGATGACACTCAAGATAATCTGCTCCATGAGCTTCCCTGGCCCTGAGGTCAAACTAACAGGCCTATACTTCCCCGGGTCTACCCTCCGGCCCCTCTTGTAGATGGGCGTCACATTTGCTAGCCGCCAGTCGACTGGGACAAACCTGCCTTCTGATTTTCATATAACTTGTTCTTTTTTACATGCATTTCTTTTGTACACATATATAGCAATATAAAACCAATGCAAACAAAAAAGCCAAAAAAACCTGCTTTAATAGTCTGTACAACATCTTGGAAAATACCAATTGTCGTCAGAAAGTAAAAAAATAAAAAATAAAAAAAAAAATTCAACAAGTCTGGATGTTTCAGCTGTTTCTGACAAGAATTAGGTAAGAAGGGGCCCATTCATCATTTTATGATGAATTTATTAGGCCCTCATCTTTTATTATATTGGTAGTGCAGTTAATTTCTTAAAAAAAATATTCCTCTGTACTGCTATCACTACAAAGGACAATACTGTATGTCAGTTTGAAAAAAAGCATCTATTAAAATGTTAAATATTCTAAAAAATGTTTTTAAAAAAAGAACCTACACATATATTACCTAACAATAAACAAGAGAAGAAAACTAACGACATTTAGGCCTCCCACTCCAGTGAAATGAATAGATTAATTAATAGATTAATATCTCCTTGCATAATAATTTAACGTATGTAAGCAACAAAAGAAGCCTGCCATCCTACAGACTTGGGTCCTGTATCTCCTGTACCTTCAAATTCTGGGACAGCAGTCCCAGACCTTCTGCATAATTTCCATGTCCATTTGCTTTCATCCCAGGCTTTCAGGGTAAGTTTCTCACACTTACCATGTCACTTACTTGGCTTTGTTTTGTCAACAGAAGAGGGAAAAAAATCAGCAAAACCTATGGCTGGGTTTAGCTATATGCACGCTTACCAGGTGGTAGCTACCAAAAGGAACAGGTAGGAGTTTGGCCCTGCTCTCTCCTCAATACCAATTTGATTTTAACAGATCTTGGAGTAACTGAATTTGGATATCTGTAGCAATAAAAGATTAGCAAATCGTCTGGAGACTAGTTAAGAGCTTCAAAAGTCATTAAGACCAGACAGGATGATCAGCAAAGACCAACCCTCACAACACCTCAAAACATAACATCGAGAGGGGCAAAGTGACAAAAGGTTGCTTTAGTTTTAATACCGCGAAGAAAAATTTTGTCAAAGAAGTACGCCATGCATATAAAAGGTATCAGGTGAGCTGAGTTTGTGCCAATATTTAGGTATTTTGCTAACCAGGGCTAGCAGGGCGTACAAACACTACGGCTACAGCTTCCACCTAAGCTTTTTACAGACGAGGTAACATCTTCGCGTCGTTAAGGTTACGTTTCCGAGACGAATTTTTTCACCGACGGAGGACCTTCATCCCTCCCGTTGGGGCAGGCACTTCCCACAAGGACACCCGCTGCGCCCACAGGCAGCCCGTGAGGCAGGGGCAAGGGCGGCGGGAAGGCAACGGGCGCCCGGGGCGCGCTCCTGAGGGGACAGCGGTGGCGAGGCGGGCACGGGGGCCGCTCGCAGCCGGCACCCCCGCGGGGCCGGGGCCGGGCGCTGGGGGGCGGCCGGGGCCGCTACTTACTGAGCCCGCCGCGCAGCGCCAGCGTCGCCATGGAGACAGCGTCGGGCCCGGCCTGAGCTCCGCTTCCTGCCGGTGCCTACGCCGCCGGTGTCCGGGCGGAAACAAGGCGAGGCGGGCCCCGCCGCGCCGTCCCCGCCGCGCTCGGGAGCTGTTTCCTGACGGGCGAGCGGCGCCGGGCACCGGCAGCCGGCGCGGAGGGGCCGGAGGCGCGGGGCAGGTGAGCGCGCGGCGCGGCGGGCGGGCGGGCGCTGAGGGGGCGGGGGTCTCGCGCCGCCGTCCGTTGGTGCCCAACGGCCGCGCCGGGTCCTCGGCGCCCGGCTGCGCTGAGGCGGCGGCGGTGGGGGGGGGAGGCTCCGGCAGGGCTCGGCCGTCTGCTGGGGGCCGGCTCCGTGCGACCTGCAGAGCCCGGCCCCGCGTTCCTAAAGGTGTTGTGGGGGGCCCGGGGGGCGGGGAGAGGGGGAGCGGGGCTGCCCGGCAGGGAGGCGCTGCTCGGGGCCGGGGCCTGGCGAACGTGCGCCTTTCTCCCGGCGAGAGCAGGGCTGAGGCGTGGTGGGAGGCTCCGGAGGGTGTTTAGGGGAGCGGCAGTGCAGGAGGAAAAAAAGAAAAAAAAGAAAAAAAAAAAGAGTATTTTTCTTTCTTAAAAGAAAAAAAGAAAAGCCCAATTAGAGATGTTTTGTTTAGGGACCTGGTCCAGCTTGATATCCTCTCGTTCTCTGTGTGTTGGGCTTTTTGTTTGTTAATTTTTATACGTTTTCTACTTTGTTACTAAAAAAAAGTTGTCTTTTGACGCAGCAGGATGAAGGAGGGGCCGTACTGTGAACATCTTGGTGCAAAATGTGACATAGATGTTTTTATCTTGCATGTATCTCGTTCCAGGATTGACAAACGGCTCACTCTTCTGTACTTTACTCTTCAATATATTAATTACAGCATTATTTAAAAATACGAAGTGTATGGTACCTGAAACACGGATAGGTTCAAAGTAGTTAGGACGCTTAAACTGCAAGATTGAACTCTAATCTTGCAGTTCAATCAATTCTAAAAGAGTCTGTGGACAACTTCTAAAAACATGATATACTTAGAACTAGGACAGAAAACTCAGCGTAATTTAAACCACTTTCCATATGACATGTACCCTGTGGGATGGAATGGGCCACGTGAACTAGTAAGATGGCTTTTGCACTGCAGATTTTCAGATAAGGTGGTAGATGTGCTTGAGAGCTGTAATCTGTTTCATGGTCACGTAACTTGTTATATTTTCTCATTCTTGTTTTTCTAATTTTCTTTTTCAAACTGTAATTTTATTTATTTGTTTTTATACAGCACTAAGAAAATAGTTTCAAAGCCATAAGCATGGCCTTTGAAAGGATAACACAAAAGGACTGGTATAAAATCCTGGGTGCAAAGCCATCAGACAGTCCAGGAGAACTAAAACGGAAGTACCAAAGACTTGCTTTGTTAGTAAGTATGTTTTTATTATTTGAGATGTACAAAAATGAATTTCAGAAACCATAAAATAATAATTGTAGGCTTTGTTTTTATTTTTTTTTGTATAAATGTGGTTAATCGGAGTGAGTTTATAATACTGGTTCACCGAGGATGGTTTAATAAATATCCAGAATTTAAGTCACAAACAGAGGTTGAGATGCTCAGTTTCCAAAACTCTGACATGTCTTCCAGCTTTCCTAAACAGTCATGAATGAGCTAAGTCAAATACTCATTCATCCAATGCTATATAATTGGATGTGCAAGTCAAAAAAAAAGTCATTGTTCGTAGCACATAGTCATGAAATGTGCTAATAGGTACTTATCATACTACAGGTATGGCTGTCACACCTGTAGTTACAGTGTCCCGAATGAAAACCTTGAATATATAAAAGACAGGTTCAAAGAGCAAAAACATTTTTTCTGATAGTCTTCAGTAATGGAATAGAAAATGTATAGGAGGAAAATACATGAATATCAATTTAGGTTTTCTTTGAATGCTTCTGGTGCATTTTTGTAGAGTCATGGTTTTGGTCATGCATTAAGACTTTGTATACTGTGAATTCGTTTCATTTTTGCTGTCCTCTCGGTTTTCATGTATAGGAATCTAAGAGCCCTACAAGATTACTTCATATTATTCTTGGTTCCTCTGTTTTACTGTTTCTCGAATGAACTTTTTCTGTCTTTCATGAGCTTTTTGCTCCAGAGATGATTGAATTTGCCTTTAAGAGCAAGA
This sequence comes from Anser cygnoides, assembly GCF_040182565.1. Lineage (NCBI taxonomy): Eukaryota > Metazoa > Chordata > Aves > Anseriformes > Anatidae > Anser > Anser cygnoides. Next base: position 8,344,285 of record NC_089877.1, on the reverse strand, counting down.
TTAGGCATGCATTTTTGATACTGTTGACAATTTTTAACTAAACTTGATAGACAAACAGAAGTCCTGAGATAATTAAATTCCTAAGCTTAATGAAAACTGGCAACCTGGTAGAGAAGAAAGAAGGTGAGCAGAACACACTTTTTTAATATTCCTTTAGGTAGCTGCTAACTAGACTATTAGTATTGTCAAGGCTTTAAAGTGCATATGCATGCCTAATCATGCTTGGTTTGATGTGTCAGAATGAGTGTGGTAGGAAGCTGGGCTTTTTAAGTGAGCTAAAGAGAATAACAGAACTCGGTCTCCCCTGAATTGGCAAAGTTTAAATAAATTTGTGCTTTTTATTTATCTTTATTTAGCCCCTGTGAAAACTGTATTTAAAGGTCGTTTCACCGATGGGAAATGTGTTCCAAATGAACACATTTTGATACTGTTATTCTTAGATGAATTGCTTGAATAATCTTGCTGTACATCTATTCTTTCTCAGTTACTCATACTGACTTACTTCTTTGTGAACTTTGAAACTGATCTGTGTACTTAGAGTCCTAGGTTTCTAAATATCACAAAATGTGTGCAGGCAGATAGAGGTACTCACTATCAAATGTTAGAAAAATCAATGTAGTAGAGTGCTTTGGAAGCTTCAGTTTCAGCCACGAGTAGAACTAAGTTGTTTTTTCAGACCTCCTAATGTTCTATGGAGTTACTGGTAAAATGTGAACAAATTATTAGTATTAGTCTCTTTGTCCTTGATGAAAGCAATAGTGGGAACCACAGCGTAAAATACATTTTCTGTTCAGATAGTTGGTTAACTTCAGATGAATATTGTAATGGAATTAATGTATTTCTTTAACTGTGAATGTATGTAATAATGATATTAAAATTGTACATGAAGTGTTGTTCAGAGTTGTTTGCCACCAAGTAGAGCAGAACTGAAACTATGTATGTCTTTTCTCATGTGAAACTGACTCTCAGTGTTACATCGCTATACTATCATGTAGTTAGTGGAAGCCTATGAAGTGAGAACTCTTGGTGTTTATGACACTCTATTTGCAACTACAACTGCCTGTATCTCTAGAAGATTGAAAGATTAATCTACAAGCTTTTCTTTAAAATCTGTGGATTTCCAAACTAAATGGCCAGTGCTCTTTGAAAAGTTGTTGGGGAATATTAGAGAAAAAGATCTTTTTTTTTTCTCTTACATTGCTTGGCTCAAAATTTTTTCACTGTCAATGATGGATCTGTTTTTCTGACTAAAAAGCTGTGCTGCTCCTGACTTGTAGGTGTTTTCTTCAAGGCAGATCTGTTGCTTCTCAGTTGTTGATAGCATACATCCTGTCTAGTAAAGCTCTAGCAAAGCTTGTACTTGGAGCTCTTAGTGGCTGCACACCTCTGACTCACAAAATGGTCATTTACTCTTTTCTAAAGCTGCTACTGGAGGTAGGAGTATTGGTGGGGGCAGAGGACAGGTCTATGTGCAGGTGCTCCAGACATTTTTATGTATGGTGGTGAGAGCAGAGCAGGTAGGCTTAGCAGAGTAATTCCAGCTTAGAAAGCCGGGGTGAGTGATGAGCGCTGCTGTGTACGGTTTGCTTAAAGATTTTGTGATAAATTATCTGGTCAGTGCAGAAAGCTTTCTGGCTTATGTGTAGCAGCAGAAGTTAACCTAATTGTACTGTGCTAATTATGTTAAAATCCAAAAGTTCATAAAGCAAGTAACATCTCATATACTAATTGCAGTTAATATAACATTCGTTCTGTTGTGGGGAGTATTCTGGTCACAGATGTTCAGTAGCATCAAGGATAATAAATGGTGGAATTTTATTTTAACAGTAGAATTATGTTTAAAAATAAAATGGCAAATGTCGGAGTCTAATCTTTCTTCAGATGATCCCCACTGCTTCACATTGAGCATTTGCTTTTTGCCATCTGCTATTTTCTGTGTTTGTCAACACATGTATGCTTAGCATCTTGAATGAACAGGCAGATGTAACTTTCCAGAGCTACAAAGAGTTGGAGATCTTGCCATATGTCATCCAAAAGATAACTACATTTGCAGTTACATCTCAGGAGTGACCTTAATATACAAAGTAGTAAGCAAGTAAAAATGGTTGAATTTCAAGTTTGTAAGAACTGTTTTGTGAGCACAAATTCTCTTTAAAATGGTTACTTTTGGAAACATAACTTGTTTTTATCAATTGTAACGAGTTGATGATGGAATTGGTTAATAACCTATAACAAATGAAACTGTGCATATGCACTCTACTTGAGTGAATGCATTTACTTACCATTTCAGGGAATCCATACAGCCTTCAGGAAGGGCAATGCCTATGTTCCATTTCTGAGTGTGCGTGAAATTAGCAGAGGATAAAGTTAGATTAACAAATATCAGAAAATACACAATCTTATTAATGATACCTTTTTTTTCCCATCTCATTTTGGTCTAGCATTTTCTGGTCAAAGAATGAGTTGCTAGATTGTTTTCAGATTTTCATGTTGGTGCTTCGTATCTGAAAGCTGCTTTTCACAGGGAATAAAGTCACCGAACACATAAGCTTTGTCTAGCTGAAAATCAGGTGTCTGTTCCTGTTGATGCTGATGATATTATAGGATACCTTTCAACTGGAAAAAAAATTATTGTGCAGGAAAATTATATGCTGCTGTTACAACGTATGCCCTAATCTTAAAGAAAATCCATGTAATTTGAGCAGGGAGTATGCAGGAAGCGCTTATTTTTAATATGGAAAGGAAATAAAATGTGCCATTTAACACAGTGTTACAAAGATTATCTGTTTATCAGAAGGGGTGATGTGTGTGTATATAAATACAAAGTGTTAAGATGATCCCTTAATCTGTTTGAAGGAGTAGAAAATTTTAAAACAAAGAGCATTAAGCATAGGTGAGAATGACTGTCAGCAACAATAAAAAAGGATGTTAATAGAAATTTAATTTAATGAAGCAAAATAATTTCAAGAAGAGATTTTCATTGAGTTTGTGTAGAGGAAAGACAGCTATCTCTGGAGAGATAAAAATCTTTTGTATTATATCAGATCTATGTACACATCTAAATTTTGCAATCACAAGAAATGCAGAGGATGTCATATGTATAAGTTGAAAAGCTACTTGCATAATTATTGTCTTAAAGTTTGTCACAAACTAAATTCAGTGTTATTCTGAAAATGACGTGCCTACTGAGGAACTTTTCATGCTGAGTTTAAGCTGAGAATCTGAGTCTTACAAACCTCAAAATGTTTTCATTTTTATTAGAAGTCTCAAAACAATACTTTTCATAATGAAAATTACACAGCATGTGTACTATTTTCTTAATAGCCTTTGCAGGTTTGTCATTATTTGTTTGGATTAGCAGCACGCTTGTTAGAGATACTTCACAGATCCTTGTGCTTGTTCAGCTAAGTTACAGAAAATAGATTTTTGTAATTTGAGAGTATAAACAGAAAGGTATGCCACGAAGTTTGGTGCGAAGGAATGTATTTTTGGCTCTCTGGGAAGTTTCATTTTGAGCTGTTCTTTACATCTGATTTAGTATTTATGATCTTAATGAAATATAAGTGGGTGTGTTTTCGAGATGGGATTTGAAGAAATGTTTTAATAGTTTTTATATATAAATACATATACATATATATAACGGGATCTCAGTGTTCCAGAAATCACCAGTTAAAAGTGTTTGCTTAGGTGTTCCATATTTATAAATGTTCACTGTGTCCTGAGAAACTATAAAATTAAAGTTCTGATTAAAAACAAAATCTTAAGAGCAAATATTAAATTCCATCAAGATGTTTCTTTACTTAATATTTGCAAGTATTCTATGAGCAATTATGAACACACACTGAAATAGTGTTGTATTACAATGTGTACTCTTTATCTCATTTCCTAAGTGAGAAATCAAAAATAAAAATTATATAGAAAAAGATTCTGTTTAAAGCACAAAGAACGGAGCTAAAAAGGCTGGCATGATGTTTTTCACATCAGTAAATGTTCTGATTACTCTGAAACATGAGCATCCACAGTCGAGAGCACCTCGAGATATTCAGCATTTTCAAATCAAAGTATTTAAGTGCCTACTTTTGAAATTTTAAGTACTGGGTCGATTATTTAAAGAAGCTATAATCCCAGAACATGAGTTTGAAGGATAATAAATGCTAATAGTAGAATCCATCACCTTGCAATAACAGTGTTTATTTAAGGATTTCTTATTGCTATTAAATGAAATTGACCATACTTGTGTTGAAGCTGAAAAAGTGATTAGTACTTTTTTTAATGGTCTGATATTTCCCAGATTGCTATTGAAATAGTTTAGATAATACCTAACACACACCTTGTGAATTTGTGATTTCTGGTCAATAACCAGAAACAAAAATAAATATTTATAGTATGATACAGGACTTTAAACGTTTAAACATTAGTATGATATAGGACTTAGGTCTCTTTTTTTTAGATTTATTTAAATAACCTGTGTGCACCTTTGCCTTAAGTTTCAAATATGTAACGTAACTATTATGGAAATTTATAAAAGCAGCACGTTCACTTTTTCCTTCAGCTTTAAACGCTTTAAACACTTTAAAGTCAGAAAGCAGCCAAGAGGGCAAACTGCACTCTGGGATGCATTAAACACAGCCTAGCCACACACTCAAAAAGTGATCCTCCCACTATATTTAGCATCGGTGTGGTCTCACCTTGAATACTGTGTGTAGTTCTGGGCTGCACAATGTTAAACGGATGTTAAGGACCTTGAGAGCATCCGGGGACGGCAACAAAGCTGGTAGAAGGGTTGGAAGGCATTTCTTGTGGGGAGAGGCTGAAGATGTTTGGTTTATCTCGTCTGGAGAAGAGGAGGCCAAGAGGTGACCTTGTTGCTCTCTGCAACTGCCTGAGGAAGAGAAATGGAAAAAGAGATGCTGGTCTCTTCCTCCGCTAACTGATGACAGGACACGGGGGAACAGCACAAAACTGTGCCAGGGGAGGGCCAGACCGGGCATGAGGAACAATGTCTTTGCTGTGAGGGTGGTCAAACACTGGGACAAGCTTCCTAACGAGGTGATTGATGCCCCAGGCCTGCCAGTGTTCAGGAGGCTCTTGGATAATGCCCTCAGTAAAATGCTTGAACTTGTGGTCAGCCAGTTGGACAAGGTGGTCTTTGAAGGTCCATTTGAATTGAACTGTTCTATTCTAAGTGCAGGTACAGTGTGCAAAGTGCATTAGAAGACCTGAATGTTTTAAGAACTCCCCCACCCTTCCATGTTTTGACTTCTCCTTGCCTTGGTTGATCATGTCTGCTTTCTCACCTCTCATAAATCTCGAATGGTCAGCAGTCATGAACTCATTTGAACTGATTTGATGCAGAAGTGAATTCTATACTTTCTACCTTTTATGCGATGTTTTGTGGATAGCTAGCATTATTATGGTAAGAAAGTCCAGGGCGTGCTTTTTTGCTATAGTCTTGTTAGTCATTTATGTAACCAATCTCAGTCATTTACTGTATTTTTCACTATGTTGAAGTAACGTTTCAAAGCTGAAAAATCAATAGTTTGATATTTAAAAAAAACCTGCCCTTCGTTGTTAATCCCAATAAATTACCATTAACCAGAAAATTCAGTTTGTATTGGTTGGATTTATCACCTAAGAATGTCCATGGTCAAGGAAGGTGAAGATGAACAGCTTTTCTGAGCAGCATCTTAGCTAATTTTTTTTTCTTTTCTTGACATAAAGAGAAACATTAAATGTTAACTAGGTACATGTTTTAAGGAGAGGCTGAACAAGAGCTCTTCTTTTAAGAGGTACCTACCTTCTTGCCAGCAATCCAGTAATAGTTCCTACTGCTCCAGAAAAGCAATGCAAAATACAGGTTTGGTAGGATTCTCTCAATATATCTCTGGTAAATATTGGTATTGAAACCTAAGTAATGCAAATGTTGGATTATTCCTTTACAGCTGCTCTTCCATTCTAGGTGGTGATTTTACCTTTTCATCTATACCTCTGACTATTCTTTCCCAAAATGGTGATGTTGTATAAAGACTGAGATCATCTGTATAGAATGCTTATTAAATACGAATGGTAAAAAGATCAATAATAAGTTATGTTGAGTGACTAGAGGATCCTATTGTCATGTGGTTTCCTTGAGTCATCTGTTAAAATCTAGTTTTAGTAGTTATGAGGTACACTGTCAAAATTGTTTCTATACTGCAAATGGAGAAACTTACCAAACTCAACCAACCTCAAATTAGAAATCTAATTAACACCAAATTAGCCATCAGACCAGGTATGATGACTTGAAGGCAACTTTCATTGTGAGTAAATCCAATCCAAGCCAGATTTTACGTGGCTATTTGGATTGGGTTTGGAAATGTTTGGTCACCCCAGCTATGCAATTTTGAAATAAGATTGAATTTTTATTTAAGCTGCTGTGATATTGATGAAATAAAGGAGTGTACGTGCCTTCAGCAATAATCATAGCATACTTCGTGGCTTCTGATCTTAAAGGTTGAGGCAGTAGAGTTGCTGTATTTCTACTAGTGATAGGGAAAGCTAAAATGATTGTAACACTTGCATTGCACGTCAAAAGCTTTTGTTTAGATATTTATGTCCAATAATATATAAATTAAAAAAAAAAAATCTGGTTGTTGAGCCTCAGTTTCCACAGTGAGTTCTGAAGCTGAAGTGCTTTAAGAAATTAAGTTATTTTGGAATCTAGGTGATCAGCATTATATTTAAATCAGATTTCTTTCAGACCAGGCAATCCAAATGCATTTAAAAATTAGTGGTATGCTTTGTTTTAGAATACTTGTTTACTGGCAATCATCTCAGGGAGGGAGAACAAAAACCACTTTGTGCTCAGCTGTTCTTAGTTTTGGGTATCAGTTGTTGACTTTCTTAGACTGCAGAAAGGTATTCATCTTGCAAGTCACTGTGCCAGCTGAAGACTACTGCCCCGAACTGCCTGTCCCTGCCCTTCTGCCAGATGTTACTCAGCGAGCATCCTGTGGGTTTTCCTCCGTCCACTACAGTGCGTGTCAGCTGGAAAAGTTTATGCTAGTTTTTTCAGTAGTTTATGCAACTTTATTTTTTATAATGCAATAGAAGATTTTCCTTTTGCTTCGCATAAAAGAAGCATTTGCCTAAACTAGTTTCCTGAACTTTTGTGTAAGTGACATTATTTCATGACTAGATTAGTAATAACTATATTCCCTTACCACAACTGAATGTTGTTTAATGTGACATTTAACAGTGTAAATTGTGAGTGCAGGGGTCAGAAATTTATAAGGAGCTTTTAAAATTCCCTTTGTATTTTTACCCTCATACTCCTGGAAGTATTAAAATGTTTGATTTCTTTCCTTTCTTCAATATTTTTTGCTTTTTTTTTTTTTTGGTCTTACCTCCTCCTGTGTTGTAGTATAGTTCCCAAAAGCCTTTTAACTGGCTTATGAGGCTGTTGGCTGGCTCTTCATAGGACAATAAGGAGCTATAGGAGCAGAAAAAAAGGGAAGGAAAAGCTGTTTCTGAAGATCTGCTTTCTGGAAACTGTAGCTTCTGTTTCCTGTCCTTGTTTTTATACTTTCATTAGCCAAATTCATCTTTGCTTCTATTAATACAACCAGAGCTGATTTTCTCTTTTGCTTGCTAAAACTAACTTTTACGTATTATTTCTAGTATTAATTTTGTTCAAGAGCTGAAAAAGATGAGAAATGTAAATATTTAATAGGAACATTAAGTGAGGTAATGACTTGCTGTTTTATTGAACTCTTCTCAGTCTAGTGGGGTTAGACTCTTTCAAGAGGCTGAGGAATGAGGCCGATGGCAAAAGAAGTAAGAGTTTGTTATTTAGGATTTTCTAAGGCTCTGTACTGCTGCTACAGAAATGTCTGTTTCGGTTGATAATGCAATAGGTTATTTATCTTGTCATGAGTAAGTTTTCTAAACAAAAATCTGCAATTATTTGATTTTTCCAGAAGGAGCTAGAGTGTTTTGTAAAGTAGCAGATTCATGGAGTATTACCTCGAACAAAGTGAAGACCCACTTCCCGTAGTTAATGCCACTGAGAGTGTAAGGTTAAAATGGTAGTATCGTGATTCTGTAGTATGATAAAAAGCAATTGTACAAGAAAAGGATTCTAGTCATACATGATGCAACCTTTACATTTTAATAACTTACTGTAGAGGAAAAGGTAATTTATAATGAGAAATACTCTTCAGTGTGAGATCAGCTCTGCAATCACAGGGTTTTACAAGTAGCATTGAATTGAACGTTACTGTTTCCATGGAAGTTGAAACTTATGGTTATAAAACTATACTGAAAATTACAATGGCAATCCTCTTATTACTGCAGTTAAATATAAAAAAATAAGTATGCAAAAGTTGGGGATTCTGGCAGCAAACAACTAAGTACAGAGGAGGAAAAGCAAACTCCTCACGTTTTTTTTAGATGGATCTCAGCTGAAATTCATGCCCAACTTGACAGAAGATTAAGATTTTCCAGTGAGTAATAGAACCATTCAACACCTTAGTCAGAAATTGAGGTTGTCAACCTATGTGATTTAAATGTGAAAGAAAATGGTATGGTGAAAATCTTAGATTAATCAGGGAGGGTCAAGGAAGTTTAAAATACATTCAGCATATTTTAAGCAGAAAATGTGTGTTAGCCTTAAAAAAAAAAAAAAAAAAAAGAAGCAAATTAATGAGACTAGGATGGTACAATTTATTCTATGGATTTTTTTTTATTGTAGTGTTGAGGACTCCAGTAATTTTCAAGAATTGGCAGCATGCGATTGATAGTATCATCCTTTCTTTGCACTGCTATTAGTGAATGCCAGTTCTGTGGTCTACATAACTGCTACGTATTGCTGTGTACATTTAATAGCAGCTTTTAAAAATTCTGTTTATTTTTAAAATAAAGTCAGTTGGGATGTTTGTGGGTGTTTTCTTTTAAAATAAGTCATTAGGTGATGAATAATTAAAATTTTATGAAAAGCTTTCTTCTTCTTCTTTTGTGTTCTTTTGATGATGACGTGCTACAAAACCTTGATTCACAGCAAGTATTTTCTCCCAGTAACAGACACAGCAGCAATACCATTATCTGAAATATTTCTATTCTGATGGTTCTTTTGTCCCAAGTGAACTTGGAGAGCTGATGTGTTGGATGTTACATACAACAGTGGTTATCTCTGCCCGGAAAATATGGAAAAGATGGATTATGTTTGTAAAACATAGAAGCAGTTGCATATTGTGCGTGGGAAGCTCTGACTGATACTTGCATAACAATTTTTGATTGTGGCAGACTGTATGGAGGAAAAAAGAAGAAACTGATACAGTTTCTAAAATCTGGTTGGTAACTGAGCAATAGTAGAAAAAATATCATAGAATGGTTAAGGCATAAGAAGAAACTAGGAGGAAAATAAAACTTATATTTTCTTTAAATGCGGAACACTTCCAAGGACTAAGAGTCATCCTGGAGTGGAGGCTGGAATCTGTGGATAATCAGATCAGGTAGGAGATGGCTAAAGTTGTTAAAAAGCCTAAAGATGGTATTTGGGGGAAGAAAAAGAAAGAGGAGATGGACTGAAGTAATGAATCAAGAAGATAAATTCTTTGCTCTTTTGTCAAGCTGTATTTGGATAGATATCCTTTGGGGGAATTTAAATCCACTTCTGTATGAAAAGATTGAATGTCACAAGGAGCTCTTCACTTTGTTTCTCCTCTTTACAAGTGGAAAAAACAGGCTGCTTCCATGTTCCCTGCTAACTTCTGCCAATTGAGTGAACATGTTGAAAAGATTAATTATGGGTAAGGAAAGCAAGTTTAAGACCTGGAATTGTTCTTTTCATGGAAATGAACAAGTTTCACATGTCAGAGTGTGCTTTGTTGCAAAGTCACCCAAATAAGAAAACCACCTTCGATGTAATTTTTTGTTGTTTTAGCATGAGACCACACCTCTTTTTTTTTTTTTTAATTTTCAAATACATGCTGTTTGAAGCTTTTCAAGGCTGAATTGTACTAGAAACTTACCAGTTACTAACACATACATTTTTGTAAACAAGCATGGACTCTGATCTGATGAATGCTCTTGTACTTCTTTATGTGGGTATCCTGATAAGTCTGGTTTCTGACGTTTCTGATTTTTTATCAGATTAAACATTTGAGTCTCACTCGTATTTAGCCCACTGAACATGCATTTTGTGTGTTATGGTCTTTGTGTACAAGAGAGGATAGGATCACATCAGTTCAATTTAGAAACCCTGTATGGGAGGAACTGTGAAGGAGATGCTTAATAGCAATTATAAACTTTTTAAATTTTCTTTGGTCTCCATTTTTCATAATGCTAGTATAGTGCTGAGACAATGTTTTTGATGTAACCTTCTAGTAAGCATTAGGTGGCAGTAGTGTGTTGTAATTGGCAACTGCTTTGTCGTTTGTTTTTATCTCCTGCAGTTTTTCTTGCAATGTAATAAGTGGAGAAAACATGTATTATTTCTTGCAATTTTTATAAAATGCTGATTGGTTGTTCTGACTGGCTGTAAGGGCAGCCATTGTTTGGACTCTTCTATATATAGGTGGGATTATCATACTATAGTTTCTGTACAATATTCATTACTTATTTTCTTATATACAGTGTCCGATGGTGATAACGTTAACTGCAAATGATCTGAACAGGTATATGCCATTAATGGTTAAGTGTGTTTAGTTTTGCAGCCTTTACCCCTTTACCTTTTCATAAGCTGTAGCCATTTTTAAAGTTAATATAGTCTGTTAGATGAAGTATGCTCTTTTATGGTTGTGTGTTTATCTAAGAAAAAGAGTAAACTTAGGCTCAAGAAAATGTTGGTACGAACATAATTTACCTTTCAGCACAGTCTTTTTATTGTCGCTCCAGATCCTGAACAAGTGCAGTTACCTTGTGACCATTTGGAGTATTTTTTTTTTTCCTCCCTTCATCCTTCTTTCTCACAGGTAAAGGAGTTCAAGGAGTTTGGAAGTTGTGTTGTGTTGTATTAATTTGGCAGGATGATCAATTAACAGAAGAAGAGCAAGAAAGTGTTGACAGAACATGCTATCTAATTAGTACCCGATGAACCATATAGGCCACAGAACGCAGAGTGTAATGTTGCTTCAGGATGACTCCTGTATGACACCTTTATATGCAAAATAAGCTCATAGAAAAAAAAAAAAGAATATTTGAGCATAGTTTCAGTGAAGGTAATCTTCATTGTTGAAAAACTTCACTTTCCACTGTAAATTTAGGGAAGGCTGGGGATGCTTGGTACTTCATGGCAACTCAAAGTATCAAGCCTTTGTTTTGTATAAGTCTTGTTCTTAAAAATCATGTAACCTTTCATTTTATTAGATTTTTTTTTATTTAAGAGGTGATCTACAAGTTATGGAATTAGGTGAAATAATTAAGTATTTTAAAAGTATGCTGCTTTTCTTCCTGTTTTTTGGAACAGTATCTCTTCCTGAAATGCTAGGGCTGTAAGATTGCCAGATGGCTTGTGTGATACGATGGCAAGCAAAATTACTGTAAGTTAAGAGCAGGGAGCACCACAAAGCTTTAATGTCCTACACCAACTGGTTTTCTAGTACATGTTAGTTTGAAATAGTTTTTCAGTTGAAAATTAACTAGTTTTGAATTGAAAAGCATTTTAAGTCTTTCAAGATAGTACTGCCAGAATTATTTGGCTATTGGTAATTATTTTTTTCTAGTGTATAAATATTCTGATAACTAATTTCTACTATTCATTCAGAAATTCTCCCTCCTCCCATGATAGGAGGAAAGTTTAATGTTTACATGTTTAAAACATTTCTTTCAAAATGTTTTTTTTTCCTGCAGATAAAGTTTCTCTGTTCTACTGAAATAAGCTGCTTTCTTTTTTCCAATACTTTTCATGAATAAATCATTTAGATCATTGTAAAACGTGTGTTTTTCATCTTGACCTAATTTAGTGGTATTGGATGGCAAAGTTGGAAAATGGCTTCTTTCTGTGACCTTTCAGTGAGTGCCACAGGGTGGGAGCCAAGCGTATGTTTATTAGCTTTTCTCCTGACCAACAAAGGTGGATGAAACATTAGCTTTTCTTAAATTTATTAAACAAAACTTCAAATTCCAGTTTAATAAACAATTGCATAATTCAGTATCACTGTGTTCTGATTTAAAACCATCACAGAATGGATTTCTCAAGAAAGAGTTCAGCCATAAAGCATAACAGCTAGCATTCTACTCAGCACATCATGCCTATGACTAGAGTAAATGATCTTTTGGAGCTGGTGTACTTGATTGCTCAAATACAGCCGTCATATACATGGTTTAGTTAATATGGAATACACGTCTTTATTATATGCTGATAGGGATTTGTGGTTTAAACTATTCAGTGTGAGAATGTATGTAAAAGTTAACTAAGTGTTAACTTTATATGTAATTATATAGTTCCTGGAGTGTTTAAATTGCATTATAGGGTTCCTTTTTTGTGCTATGTCCAGCAGTGAAACGGTTCGGCTTTGTATTTTGGTGTTTTATCAGCTGGTCTGGAACTTTCAATACATACTCTATAATTTGCTCAAAAATACTGCCACAAACCTTATGTCATAGTACATAACTGGATATTTACCATTTTTCTGGGGCTGGGCTGGGGAGGAGGACCCACTCTCCTATACTGTGTTAGGCTATAGAATTTCAGATGCACAAATTTAGTAACTTGGAGAGCTCGAAATATAGATTTGTTGAGCTCTCAGAATGCCTTGTTTTGTGATAATAATCATGAGCTATAGGGCTTAGGCAATTTAAAGTGTGACTGGTCAAAGGATAAAGATTTCAAGAAGGGAACCCTTTGTCAAAAACCTGAAGTCCATATGACCTTGCCACACAAGCAAGGTTTTTCCACTAGCTATTGCATTCATCTAATTTTCAAAGGTAAGAGGCTTTTAGATAGGTTCTGGTGGATCAAAGTATTAGAAGCAACAAAACTCTTCTCATTTCAAGCTGATTTTAGAAGGAGGAGGGATACTGCACTGAGCTTAATTGTCCAAACTTGATTCCAAAGCTTTGGGAATTAGTTATCAATCTTGAACACTTACTTTTTGAGGAAAGAGAAAATAAAAAGTTGAAAACAAATCTACACAATATCAATGTACCATATTGTTTCGTGGTCATGTGGCCAGATTAAGGAATTGTATTTTAAGAACTGTAATTTCTTTCTAACAAGTCTGTCCACATAGTGTATAGGTAACAAGAGAAATTGATGGAGTTATATGAACCAATCCAGCCCTTCTTTAGAAGTTAATCTGTCTTGATTTCTGTGAGCATTTGGTCAGACCTACACAGATTTGGTTGTTGGTTTAAATCTAGCCAAGGCTGGTGGTGTCTTAATTGCTACCACAGAGCAACCATTTGGCCTATGTGAGATGAATGTTGTCAAAGTACCTTCTGCAAGGCGGACATACATCCACTGGGAATGTATCAAGAAAGTTTTCATTAATTGGTCCCTTTGTTGGCATTTGTGGCAGTGCGGCCAAAAACTGAGTATGAACAGACACTCTGTGTCAGGGGTGAGACTTACTGGCAAGTCCCAGTACAAAAACTGGTATTTACTGCTTATATTGTAAGTAGGAGTAAAAGACTTTACTCTAAGAACAGTCTGGCATTAAATTTACTGTGATTTTTTTAAAGGCAGGGACATGTAGCAAGAATTTACAGACTACAGTGGGAAATTAAATAGAATGCATCTGCTTAAGATTTTTCTTAATGTTGACCATCTTGCAGCTTTCTTTTAATATGATGTGAAGTCTTACGATGAGCGCTGTAGTCTACAGACAAATTTACATGGACCTACGAATACTTTTGTCAGATAGGAACACTTGACAGTTTGTGTCCTGACCTCATTAGCCTAACCTGTAGGTAGTAATAGTTACAGTTAATAGTGTATAAAGGTTCTGTAAAACATTTGTATGAGAAATGCTTGTAAACTTAGTTGGCAATTTTGATATTTTTATGTTCATGTTATCGCTCCATTTTTTTTCCCGTTCTTTTGTTACAATTCTTGCACTTTGTTGTTTTATAAGGGGCAAAAATACTGATAATGACTTCTGCATTTTGTCTTTTACTGCAACGCTTCTGTTTGTTTCTAAACTTGATATAGACCAAGACAGTTCATGTTAGGCTTCCTGTTATATTTATGCATTTTGCCTTTTTTTAAAGTATTTTGTATCATGGAATAAAAAAAAGAAGTTCTGATATTTAACTATTTAACTAAATAAACTGCCTTATTGATGCTGAGAGGGAATTCCGACTCAGAAATCTGAATATACTGGCTTTTCAATACTGAGCTTTTGATACAAGAACAGATCAATTGCACTCTCCAAATACTGATAATGTGTTTTTTAAAAAGGGCTTGGTATTGATTTGTACAACTCCAGTCAGTAGTCAAAATTTCTTTTTGTTGGATTCCTAACCATGAATCTGGCCATATTATCTGAAAATAGTGGCTTGGGTTTTTCTTCTCCAACTGCTTCCACTGTTCCCCTGAGGACCTCCCCAAGGCAGAGGCCTTGTATCTTTTCCTAACCTGAAAAGCATAGTATCCAACTCATGTCCACATGTACGGTGATGTGTAGCACTGATATAGTATCCAGTACTAATCCACAGTGACATTCGTTCTTGCAGTGTTAATCCAGCGAGCCCTTTACACACATTTCTTGACTTTTTCTTCTTCCGTTTGCAGTTTTAATTCAATTATGTCATTCACAAGAAATGGTAGCTTCACCAGATGTGGAGCAGTGCTCTCTCTGGAAAGTTTGGGTTGAGTTCTTCCTGACTATTAACAAGTGTCTTTCACCACTGCTTTTTTTTTAATACAGATATTTTTCCAAGTTCCAGGAGGTATTGTAGTTGTAGCATGGATCATGAGACTATGTCTTCCTTACATTTACAGTAACACAACAACAACAAATAATTCATACTTTGCTGGAAATCTTATTTCTGGATGCATTATGTTGAATAAATATTGTCAGGCTGTAGATCTGTAATAGCTACTACTATATGTCAAGTGTAGAAAAATAGGAGAAAGATGCTAAGAGATAGTAAGTTAATTTTAGATATTAATATTACATCATTCTCTTATTTACAGCTTAGATTTAGTTATTAGATGTAGTTCCTGCAAAAGTGCATAAGTATTTGAACACATGTAAGTAATCTCTTTAAAATCGTACGACTTGAATCACTCAAGAACTTCAGCTACATATTTAGCTTTAAATACATCTGTTATTGAAATATAGACACACATCCTCTATTGAAATAAAGCAGGAATTCAAGACGTGCCAATAAATGTATCAAAGTGATTTCGCAAGCTGTAGATAACATCAAAGTTAAAAATCTTTAATAAATCTGATAGTTTAGAAATTTACTATGCTGTAACTGTTAGTAGCAATGACTGCTTACTGGTGGTAATACCAGTGGTAATGATAGTAAGTCCAAAATTATCTGAAAACTTTTCAGTTTTTTTCAGCTGTTGTGGTTTCATCATTGTTCTGTGTCAGTCTTTAATTTTGAATTTTAGAACCTTAATTATAGTCTCCTTATCAAAAAAATAAAATCTAAAAGACACATAACAAATTAAAAGGTCTGAAAATACTTTGCTGAAATTATTCTTGGGGGAGAAGGTCAAGATTTAATGTAATATCCGTTTCATCCTTCTAATGTTAGTTTTTATTTGCTGCTGCAGATTTTTCCAAATGTTTGACAGCTTTTCTTGACCTATTGAAAAGTAGGAAAGACAAAGCAGTAGCAAATCAGTAGAGAATACTCCATATTTCAGCCTGGAAAAATTGATGCTGATCTATTTCATTTGCCTTAGTCTGAAAAATATAAAGCTTGCGCTTTAGGTAGGCTTATTTAAAAGCTGTATACCCATGTGTGTGTCTTAGTTATCCATTAAATGCATAGCAGTAAATTAAAGCATTTTTCCGTAACTTAAATAAAAATCTGGTCGTAGTAGTAGTTTTAGTAGAAGATAAAGCTTCCTGTTTTGATGTATGGAACTGGGGACGTGCTACGTCTTTGGATTTTAAGATGAATGTCCCTTATATACAGGGCAAGTAATCATGGTAATGTAGTCAGTAATAGATGAGAAAAAATAGTATTTTTTAATCTTTTCTAAGCATCACCCTCTTTTCATATAGAAAACTAGTTATGAATACAAGTTTGGCTATATTATGCAGTGTAGTTATCATGTATTCCACAGTTTAGCATAAAACCTATGGCTGTACGCCTCACCCCTCCCTTCCCAATAAATTGTTGTATTAAGTTGATTCTCACTGGGTGCTGTAAATTTCTTTTGAAGAGTAAATTCATTAGCGCCAGTAAGGAATGTACATTAAATTGATTTAACTAGAAGTTTTCTGCTTGCTAATTTGAATTTGATTAAAATCAATCAACCCTGTTACATTTATTGCATGAAGTTAAGCAACTTGTACAAGTGTTAGGAGGATAGGGACCTTCATTCGTCATCTGTGGTGCTTGATTTGCTCAACCAAAACTCAGACAGCTATCTCAGTTTCTTATCTTGTGGAATGAGGGTTCTTAAGGTCTGTTGGTGTGGTTATTCAGATGTAATATCCTTACAGTTATTGACCAAGTGTTCTTTATTAACTTCCATGTAGCCCAGGGATTAATTTTGCAGTTCTTAAAGTGCAAAAGGAACCAAACATCACAGACTATAAAGTAGGCAGAAATAAAGACCGTAGAAGTTGCATGTGCTATAGGTTCCTTATATAAGTTATGTGGGTGAAAACTATGTATGTTGTACACTGTGTAAAAATAACAGGGCTTGAGAGAGAGTGCACAGAAAGGTCACACAGTTTAAATCTGGGAATTGTTTTACTTGCTAGTTGAATTTGTTTATATTATTGTAATGTAAAAGCAAAAGTTGATACTATCGTTCTGAAGACATTGGCTAATAATGTAAAGCAATGCATCTATTAGTTGCAAGAATTGGTAAGAAGGCAGCAGACAAGTAATTAATGAGCCCATATCAATATATGATTGAACCTGCACAGTTTTCAGTGTCTCTCGGTTAATAACTCATTGAACATGACTTTAACCCGTTTATACTGAGACAAAAAAGTTTGATTATGCCTGTTTTTTTTCTACGATAGGTATCGAAGGCAGTAGATTACTTCAGTGAAATAAAATTTGTTTCCTTAACTAGGATTTTCTATGAACAAATTTTAAACATTTGGATGTTTATGTAGCTACAGTCTGATCAGAGCAGTTTGCCAGGGGAAATGCTGTTATCCACTGCACCCAAACTGCTCAAATGTACAGTTTGATGAATATTAACAATAAGACAGTTCAGTACTGCCAGGTACCTAGAAAGGTAAAATAATGATACTGTAATTGAAAAGTATATGAGCCTAAATTTGTATTAGTCTGCTTTTCAGTTTCTGTGCAGCACCAATGATTTGATCAAGTCTTCAACATACTTGAAGCTTTTCAACTGAACTCCAGCTTTGAGGTTCATGTTTGGTTTTTTTTTTCAGACTTTCTCAGTGATTTTAAAAACTTTATTAAAAAAAAAAAAAAACACCCTTTAACTCCTACATCAAGAGCCAGAGTCCCCAAGAAGTACTATCACCATGTGACATTTAAGGATAAACATCAGGGGAGTGAGCACCATTGCATATGTGTATAATGTTTTCCTAATAGTTAAAAGATCAAGTAATATATTTCGATTGCTTTATTTTTAACAGTAACTACAATGCATCATTCTGTAAAGCAATACAAATACCAGACATATAGTGTTTAGCAGTAAAAATGAGTTAAGAAATTCAACTAGTAAAGGTATGAAGAGGAAAGCTAGCTTCTAACCTTCTTTTTTTTTCCCCCTCCCTCTGTCAGGCTTGGGAAAACATCCTTACTTGTTTTTATAACATCCTATTAAGTAGTAACATGTTAGTAAAACAAAACAAAAAACTACTACTGTGTTCCAAAAGAAAACTGTTCAAAAATCAAGACACGAATGATCAGCAAAAAATTATTTTTATGGAAATACTGCTCCTTAAAAATGTTACACATATACAGCTAGAAAGACAAACATTGACTAAGTGCAGTAATACAGCTGAAAATAGTGCCTAGGTGGCAAGTACGAATGACAGGAAGATAATTTGCACAGATTTTGAGAAGAGATATTGCAGCAGACATTGGTAGGCATTAACATTTTGAGTAAGAACCTACTACTGGATGCATAGAAGGAGAGATGAGCAATAGTTCAGTCTGAGTAGGAGACTGGTCGAGTAGAAAACAGTCTTGTCTGTTTTCATCGTATAGTTTGTATATGTTTGCAACTGAGATTAATGTAGAAATAAAGCTAGATAAGGCCATCAGAAACATGCATTGTATTTAACCTCCCTCAAAATAAAACTCCTGGCAGCTGTTGAGTCAGCTGGTCTGTAGGGGTAAATTGGAGAGAGGGGTGGAAGAACTGGAAGCATGAATATGACAACCAAGAATGGGAGAAGATGCCACAGAAGAGTATGGTTGATTAAGATCTGAAGTATTGATGGAGAACATTCTGTAAACTTCAGGTATTAGTAGGGTGGTTGAAACTTTGACAGGGTGTTCTCCGTGGTTAGTGTCTGATCTGCCTGAAACAGGGTCTAAAACAGCTGGAAAAGAGGACATGTCATTTGTTGCCTTAGACGTGAAAGGAGAATTGTACGGGTAGCTGAAACAACAATGGATTTTTGCTGTAGATGGAAGTGTTCTTGTATTTCAGTATACAAGCTGGAGAGTAGGAAAAGGGAGTCAATGAGAACAGGTCCATAACAGATTCAGATGAAACACTGGAAAGAAAAATAAAAGCTTTAAAGTATAATAGCAGAGGTTTGAGGACTTTTCTTAGTGCAAACGGAAAGGATACTAAAGGCATCAGATGGTAGTAGAGTAATAGCTCTAATAAGGAGGATAAAATACTCTCAAAGAGCACGGAGATCTAATTAGTAGATCCCCTACAATGTAGTTATTAGTTACATGAAATTGTAGTTGTTTGAATGTAAAAATCACATGCAACAAATACTAAATTTTCCAAATTTATAGGAAAGAAGCTAGAGGACAAATCTGAAGAGTAATAAATCTTAATGCTTTCTTAATTTAAGGAATGAACTGAATAGCCTTCTCTACATTCATTATTATTTTTCCAAAGCATTTTTATGATATTTGTGGCTTACTGTTTTTCAGTAACTATACCCAACACAGTCCAAAATGGTTTTTCAGTTAGTGAAAGCGTTGGTGTAGCAAATGAAAAGTGTAAGCAGTTTTGTGGGTGTATTTTCTCAACATTCTTGGCAGCAGAGGAGCTTGTAATCTTAGTGCTGTTTTGGGCAATCAGTCATGTTTTCATCTATCTGTAAGAAATGGATCCAAGAAGGTGTGGTCTTGTGGCCAATCCAAACATGTAATAATAGGAGCAATGGTTTTGTGGCACCACTATTCATATCAAGCTAATTAAGTTTCAGTGGTACTAAGTCTGGTACAACAGTCCTTGAATAGGCCTGTGCAGCGATGTCAAAAATCCTTTTGGGTAGAAGCTTGTAGGGCAGTGTTGCCTGCATCGTTCAAATGCAGAGAAATATGCAGCAGCCATATAACTTTTCTTTCTAGGGTGTTATAATTAACCCTAAAATATTTGGATGAATCAAAATTTGAAATAATAGCAACAAAATTTTTGAAGTAACAATTTTTTAGATAAAGTATTCCTATGAGGAATAACTGCTCAAACATACCTCAAACATGTATGTTAAAAGAAATAACATTTCTAAAAGCAAATCATGTAAGCCTTTAATGTGATCTGTTTTGCTGCATATGTGTATTAAGCATTGGTTTAAAAAAAAAAAAACTTTCACACATGTGATATAGAGTCAACCACCAATGTTCAAAATGTTATTAAAATACAAATGGAAAAGCTACGGTTTGAGAAAAATGGATCTGAAGAAGAAATAATGCTTTTAAATAGCTTTAACAATACTACATGGTGCATGACAGAACACTAAATTTAGTGCCTATCAACTAAAGGTATAATTACTCTTTTCTAATTGACTATTTAGAATACTAAATACAATGACCAAAAATCTTTGATTCATCTGTGCCTTAGTATTTTGTCACCTTCAGTTGTGGAGATAAGAAGGGGATACCTATGAGAGAAACTCTCAGGTCACAACTGTGCTTCAGTCATATCTTCAGCAAGTTGCAAGCTAGTCTTCAATGCAGAGGTAACTTCAAGGGTCCTTACTCATCTGGTGGGCCAAAAATACACATTTGTGTACATACTTCATACTTGAGCTTGTAGGTTGCACGTCTGCTCAGGTGTATATGGAAAAAGATACGGAGATACAAGGGGAAAAAAATGAAATCAAACATGAACATTTAGCTCTTAGGTACAGTTTCTTCTTGTTGAATGAGGGATTTATCCAGTCAGTGCAAATGGTAGTTACGAACATTAGAGCTCAGTTGGACTCCTTTCAAATTTTGTCTTATAAAGTACACACTGTGTTAGTATTCCTTTCTTTTGAGAATGAATTATAAACTAAAAGAAAGGAATTTGGCCAATTAGAAATCAGCCAAACACTTCTGTAACAGGTGTTCCAATTCTTAAAAATTTTCTGCACAATTTAAGGCCCAATATAATGTTACTATAAGAGGCAGACGTTCGAGCTCCAGAATAGGGGATATCATGATTTATAACACGTTAACAGCTGAGGGGTCTGACATTATTGCAACTTGCTGATTGGAATGCTTTTTCACAATTCTCAATCTCTTATGCTGAGCGATTTAAAATATAGTTAACAAAAGTAAAATCACTGAAGATTAATTAAATCCGAAGGAAGACAGAGTTTTGAGGGTTACTTTTCAGTAGACATTTGAACCAAAAAGAAGACAAAATGCTCCATTCAGAACCAGTAGTTACAAATGTTTTTTAAAAAGTGTTACCATGGCCTTGCTTGCAGTTATGTCCTTGAATAACCATTTCTTAACTAAAATGACACAATTTTTGTAGCCAGTGATCCATGACTTTAAATATTTGGAAGGGCTATTGATTCACTGAACTGGAAGAAATTAAAGATGTTGAGGCACATTTTCAAAAGTAGAATTACATGTATTATAAATTACATTAGATCATGTGTATTATTTTTTACTGTTTAAAGTTTTAAAAAAAAAAAAACTATGTACACGTAATACAACATTCAATTTATTTGTAGTAACCTTAACTAAACATTGGTGGTATTGTTTAAATCACCTACATGTAATATTACAAGAGATGTTAGCACCTACAACATCTGCTCTTGTTCCTGTGTGATAGTCCTCTGGATGTACCTGATTCTGTTTGTGGTAGTAATCCTCTCTCTAGGTAAATTGTCCATAAGACCAATGATTTCATCAGCAAATTATCCAGAAAATGCCATCAGCATATGTGGTGACATTTGTGCCACTGGTGGTTTTGTTGCCATTTCAGTGGTCTAATTAAATTGGCAGTTTTCTCTTGTTCATCATCGTCTCCCTTCCTTTGGCACCTTAGCTCAAACCTTCTTCCTTTTCAATGTCCTTTTAGCTGAATATCAAATGCATTATTGATTGCTCCTCTCCCACCCTCCTCACTTCCGCTCCCCTCAACTTTTTCAAATTTTTTTTTGATTGGCAGTATCATCCAGACAAACAGAAGGCAGATGTGCCAGCAGGAGAAGTGGAGGAGCGTGTGCAGAGGTTCATCGAAATTGATCAAGCGTGGAAAATTCTAGGGAACGAAGAGACAAAAAAAGAGTATGACCTGCAGCAGCGTGGTAGGTTCCTGCCAAGGAGTGCTGTAGTGGCAGCAGCTCTTTAAATAAGCAGGGTCTGGGAGTAGTAGTGAGATGGTATTTTAAAATGCTGTTTGTTGCTGAACCAAATGTTTCTTTCACTCTTGTCCTACTTTCAAACGCAGATCCATTATTTATAGCTTTTGCTACACATACATTATCTAGTGAAAACACTGAATTACTTCCAGCAAAACATTAGGTGGCGTTATTCCTAATAGTTTGAATATGGAATTTATACTAATTACAGACCTTAACTCATTTTATTAAGGCAGCTTCATTATGTGTTAACTTCTTAAATCTAAGTCTTACACTACATTTCACTGCAGTATTTTAGATATAGGTATTATTCAGTTTAGCGTTCAATGTGTATGGATTTATAAGCCCTACAGAATCATTAAGGCACATTCTGGTTGTGTGTGTAAAGGTAGCTTTCATAATTCATGTGTAGTCTAAACTAGTCTTTTTAAAGCAGGTTTATAAATAATATTCCAATATAACACATTAACTAGGCAGCCCTAGCATGCATTTCTTTTTATACCTCTCAGAAAATAGCTTCTTAAAACAGTGACAGGCTGTTGTGAGAAAGAAAGGGGGGAAATGTAGGTCAGGTCTGTCACACATGGGCTACCATTACATGAAGTGATAGGCTGTCTTTCTGCTCTGGCCTCAGGATAGGAGTCCCTCAGCCTTCCATTAGAACCTTCAATAAATGTATATCCACCCTACATGTTAATGGGGGGAGTCAATAATAGTGTATTGCCTGTGGGGAAAACACTCAGTCGCACTCTGCAGTAACACACTCCGGTCCAGCATTGACGTGTAGCCACCACCACTTTTGAATGTGTCTGATAAAAGCCCACTGTCTCTGCAGCTTGTTATTGAATTCTCTTCCATTGTACATTGGCACACCATCAGACCTTTCTCTCTTGTGCTGATTTTTAACTCCCCTGCCACTGCGGATACCAGAAGTTTGAGAGACAAAGGCTTAGTCATTCCGGTAGATATGCATCACTGCAGGATAAAAAGGGTGATATATAACTGTATATACCCAGTATGAATTCTCTAGTTAAATAATCTTGTATTTCAGGCTTTGTGTGGGTATTGGAAAAGGGAGCGGAAGGGGTAAAAAAATATATATATATTGAAAAAATAGTTAAGAAGAAAGGAAAAAATCGGATTTTGTGCTAATTTCTGATATAAACAGTATGATGGATCAAACTTAAATAACTTACCTCAAACTTATTTTTCAAATACCGCATGTGATGCCAGAATAATGCTATTGTACTTCTAGCATTGCAGTATTGGCTGTCTTCCATTTTCATAAATCATATATGCATAGAAAAACTGAAGTATTAAATACTAAGTTATAAGTCTTTTATGTATATAGTAAATTTTACCTAAAGTTTTAATGCAGACCATGATGTTCTAATTTACTTGGGTCACATTAATCCACTGAGGTAAAGAGGATTACATGAAGATTTAATAAACTACTTTGTTTACGCATGGTATTTAAGGATGTTGCTGTAGGTTAGTTTTCACAATTTTATTTTACAGTATTTTGAAGGCTATCTGTATTGACTGAGATTCTTTTGCATCCAGACAAGTTCTTCTAAAAGCCAACTCAAGAATGTTGGAAAAAAAAAAAACACACAGCAACAACTGTGTAAATAAAGAAAACTACATGTGTTTGGAAATAGTAAGGTCATGGGATGGATATATTTTAATATAGAAGGTCCTATTCAAAGAGGATCCAGTGTTTTAAACGAAGCCAGTCGCATAACATGCATGTGCAGTGTCGATGCATTCTCTGCAGCATGTTCCCTAGCAGCAAGATGATGGTGAAATAAAATCTCGTTCTCTGAATGCCTGTCAAGTTGCTTCTGAAGTCATGATTCTAGACAAATTCGTAGACACTGCTGTAAAGGCTCACAGACACAAAGGAACTGAGACAGCAGCTAAGGGGCATAGTGATGAGAGAGATAGTACAGCAAGTTAGTAAGACTGCAAAGCCTAGGAAGCAGCATGTGAAGGATGCCAGTGTGCATGCGTGTGTGGCTGCCAGTCTGGAAGAAGTTCTTTGCACTGTAGTCTTTTTTCCCATTGCATAGATTTTTATTTGCATGTCCTTTCCCGTGTTACATGAAATAACTGTTAATTACTTAGCTCAGGAATTGAGTGGCCAGAGAAGTTCTGAGAAGCTTAAACTCTGTGGTGCTATATGGTTTTTGTTTTCTTTTTCTTTTTTGAGTCATTGAAGATAACGAGCAAATGTGCTTTCTTATCTTAATACTGCTTTTCTGTGAAAGTATCACAATAGTCTTTGGGGGATGGAAAAAAAGTTGCATCACAGTTTACCTATGGGCTTTTTTTCCCTCAATAGATTTTCCGTTCTTTGCTTGGTATTCCATTTTGAAAAGATGAATATACAGTTAAAGTCAAGTCTGACAATAGTAATTACCAAATATTTTTCATTGAGTTTAGCTTGGAAACAAATTGTTTTGCAGTTTGTCATGGCAGAAGTCATTTGAGCCCTGAAAGTACATGCTTGCGTCACAGTTCGAAAGAAAAAAAACTTTTTGCAGAAACTCACAGGTCATCTTTATCTATCTCCTGCTCAAAGTCGGCACAGATCAGTTAGTTGCTCAGACCTTCTCCGGTCTAATTTGGTTACCTCTACGGATAGAGATTCCACAGCTGTTCTGTGACAGCCATTCCAGTATTTGAACACCTCATAATATAAGGAAAATGGTGGTTGTTGCTTGCTTGTTTGTTTTTACCGAGGTGGATATAAGGACTCTTTGCAACTTGTGTCATTGCTTTGCGTTCTTCTCAGAAGTCTTTTTCTACGCCTTCCTACTAGGCAGTTTTAGACAATGATGGCGGCCGTGGAAAACACAAATAAACTTGAATTCTGCTTGTATGCTGTTTCCGAGCCTTTGACCATATGAGTAGTCGACCAGACTTAATCCTGTAAGTTAGCGCTTTGTACCAGGGAGCCCCAAAATAGACGAAAGACATCAGATGCAATCTCAAAAGTGGAGAAATTTAAGAATCTAATGTTTTTTCCACCTATGGCAAGGTTCTATACTACATAATGTGTTTTCATATGTGATGATGGACAGAAGTGTCTATAAACAGTAAGTGTTACTAGCGCAGAGGATGTAATCACCAATGGATGTTTTCTCATCTGAACATGTACCTCCTTTTGATTTTCAATTTTTGGAATTACACTTTTAGAAAAATATTACGGATTCCATCATCTTGCATAGGTGTGGTTATACATTAAGTGAAAAACTGAGCTAAAGAGAAGCTAGCTGCTACTTCTCTTGCTCCTTTCTGTTCTTCTCCTACTACAGGAAACTGAAGAGACTGTTTTGGAAATGGTTACTCTCCCTTTACTCTACAGTTCCCTCCTGCTATAAAGGGATGATACTGCATTAGACATCAAGATATCTTACATAATTTGGTAAAACAAGATGCCAGAAGAATAGGTTATAAATCCACTACAATAATAAGCCGGAAAAGAAAGACAAAAGCCTATAAAAACACTTTTAACAGCTAGCAGAAATGACAACTGAACACCTTGACTACCTTATTGCAAGGGGAAAAAAATTAACACAGTACATTTTAATTGTTTCTTGTTAAGAAAATTTCTTCTTAAAACGTACTTATAGACCAAAACTAAGCTGTTGGCATGGCTATTAATTTGGGCCTTTCAGTGTGCGAGGTCATACTCCTTAGTGACATAACTATATATTCTTCTCTAGCCATGGATTTTATGGCTGTAGACCTCACCTCATGCTGGAACACAACCCTTTTACTGCAATTAACTTTGGAGTCGATTCTAATCTGCACTGGCTATAAGTGAAGCTGTTTTTTGGATAAACTTTTTTTTGTTATGAAAATTCTTAAAGTTTTTATAATTTCAGATTAAAGCATGCTTATTTTATTTTACATAAGAGACTCAAACTTCAGTTATTGTTTAAAAATAAATAGGCTATTAGGAAAAAAAGGGAACTTCTGTAAATATCCAGGGTTTGAGTCCTATGATGAATTTGCACTTGATAATATATAACTTTTGTAATGATTTTTTCTTTTTAAATCAATCCTAAGAATATACAACAAATAGTTGGAAGAGTCTTTCGGGTACTGTGACCATCTTTACTATTACCATAAATTGTTAAGGGGGTTAAATTTCCATTTACTGTTTGCAAGCCCCTTCCTAAAACTCAGCCTTAAATAGCCCAAGAAATATTTATTGTATCCTCAAGTAAAACTTAAATACCTTTCCCCTTTTACAATTTCTGAATGACCCAGCAAGGGCTCTAGTAAAGCTTTACTGAACCATGCCGCTAATAGTTATTTAATGTTGTTCTGTAGCCTGAAAGAATCTCAGTAGATTTTTCCTTTTAATCTCTTTGAATTGCAGGCTCATAAACCTCTCTGATGAGTCTGCCAGTGTTTTCTTAGATCCTGCAGTTGAGACAATGGAGCTGCAGAATTCTTTCACCTCTTGTTGTCGGACAAACCCAATAGATGGTAAAATCAGGCAGGCTGTACTTCTTGTGAATTAAAACTTGTTTTTCAAGTTATGATAGATAATCAGGTCTTCACAATTTTCTGTATCTGTTCAGAAATGTGTTTCAGAAAGTCTATTCTACAGACTGAGCATGCATTGCATGTAAGTAAACCTGCTAAGCGTAACTCAGTACTGGTAACATTACCAGTCTTAAGTAATGTTCCCCTCCTGCAAGGGAATGAAAATCAGACAGTGGTTTACTTCAGAGAACCACCACCAAGAGAGATGTTGTTCTACGATGCAGAGTAACGATGTAGATAAAATAAGGAAGAGTGCAAGAAATATTAGAGTAACTAACATACTCTGTGAAACCATTAGGTTTGTAGTTCTGCTTGTAAATCCCCCAAATTCATATTAAGATGTGCCTCTATTAAAATAATAAGCCAAATCTATTTGTGCTGTCTTAAGGTATTTTAGATTCAATAGTGTATTGAATCTGAGAATGAGAAAATAAAACAGCTATGTTCAACTCAGAAAGTAAGTTTGTCCAGCTTGATGCAAACAAGCAAATAATTGCAGCATACAAAGTGGAATGACTGAGAGATTACTGGATTATATGTGAAGTTTGGAGACTTACTCAAGTTGAGAGTACTAATCGAAAATTTGAGATAACCAGTGAGTCTACTCAGAGTTGGAATAACCATCTCAGTTCAGTTAGGGAATGTTATAAACGATGAATTTTTTCTGATAATGAATTTTCTTGATAATTTTTAATTACCATTGCACTAATGAAATGGAAAGCTTGGTTGAAATTCTGTTCACTGGGCTTTGTACTGTGCTATATTTGGAATATGAAAGAGGACAGATTTTTCCTTAGCTTTCTTCTTCGTTACTTCACAAGTAACTTTACTCAGAAAGCATGGTAACCTTGTGAATTTGTATCTCATCAGTTCGTGGTGGCATATGGTCCATCTGGTCATAGGAAGACATGACCTAGATCTCTATCTCCAATCCTATAAAGTTTCTTTTAAGTTAGATCCCACTTCATGAATGCCAAGTAGAACAGACTGATTTCTTTTTAATTCAACTTTTTGCTACCTATAAATGAAGCTTAAGAACATGGATTCTTCCTACCACCTAAGAGACCATTTTCCTTTGTGAATTTTTCTTCTAAGCACTCAAGAAAACCAAACAACAAAACAAAACACGAAAGTGAAATAGGAAGTGCTTTGCCTTTTGCATACTGTCATCGTAATTTCAGTACTGTTTATTTCCACTGCAGTGGAGAAACCTGAAGGAAGGAAGGTGGCTAGGTAGACTTCAGTTTGATCACTGTTTTGTGTTTTTTTTTTTCTTCCTAAAAAAAGAGGAGGAGGAATCTTCACTTCACACAAGGCCTGCTGTAAAAGAGGCACACTTGTTTTAATCTTCTTTAAAACTAATTTAGATGAAATTCATTCTTAAGGATCTATAGCATACGTTTCAGTTGCAAATAAAATAGCAATTCAGTTGCTGAATAAAGACCGGGACTTTTTGATATTAAAAAAAAATTGTTTCAATTGAAACAGAATTGTTTGTGGTATTTCTGTAAGGTTTACAAATGTTAATGTCCTAATGATATAATTTGAATTCTGTCTGCACTGTGTTCTTAAATAGATTAAACTCCTGCTTCTTGGTTAGTATCGTATCTGTCAGTATAGCATTGTACAAAATGTGTTGTCTCCCAGGCTTTATTTTCATACATATATATATGTATTATATATAAATATATATATTTTTACATTGAATGACAACTGAATAAAATTCATACAAATTCTGGGAGCAGGAGCTGAACCCTAACCACCAAACTATAGATACGTGATCTCTGTTTTGTGCCCTTTTTGTTCTGGTCAATTTCTTTTCATAGTGACAATTTGCATAGAAAGAGGAGACCATTCTTACCTGGATAATGCTGTATCCAAAGAGATGCACATAAAACCTCTCAAATCATGGCTAGAAGAGGTAGCTGCGAAGTCCCCTTCTTTCTCCTCTTCAATCCAGAGTAAAGACCAGTTACATAGTAGAAGCTGGAAACCCTTTAGAATACCTTACAATCTAGTGGTTGGGTAGAGCAATCTCTTGGAAACTAAAAACAGATATAACCTGGACCTCTGACTTTTCCAGCAAGTGCTCAACAAGTGGTTCTAGAAGAACAAGTTCTTTCTCTGCCATCTTACTTTTCATAGAAAGCAGTTGATAACATTGTGTTTTGCAGTAAACAATGTTATTAAACAAGAAAACTTGCTTACAAACTCACTTATCATAGAGAAGGAGCTACTTTCTCAATAACAACCGCATTTAAACCTGAGATAAGCACTAAGCCGCTGAGTCTTGCCAAATCAAAGACATTTCTGTGTATGTGCTGAAGTTCAGCTTTCAGGCATTCCCGGTTCTTTAAGAAACTACAGCATTTGCGGATTTGGAACTTCAGGTATCAGGCAGCATTTGGGAAGTTTGGCGAAGTACGTTATAAGGTTTGTTTGTTTTTAATATTACCACCTATAACTTTGAGCAAAATCTGACATTGTTAACCTGGTGTGAACTGTGGACATTAAATGTGAATATGCTGATAAATTACATAAGTCGATTTGTATTTATATCGCACAATTAGCATTTGACAATTTGAATTGCATTACACACTTTCTATTTTCATGCTGTGTTCAATGTTGGAAGAATCTAGGGGACCAAATGGCAATAGATGTTAGGTGTGCAGATGAGAACTGACATTCTTTCTGTATCGAGAGAGTCTCTTCGTTATAGAAAGAACACTAGGACTAATCTTCCCCTAAAAGTGTTTTTTGTTTATCTTTTGTTAGGAATATCATTTTCCAGGAATCTTAGTGTTCTTCTAATAGGGAATCTTAACATCTATTTTGTGCTTATTTAGAGGTTCTTATTTGGCCTCTCCTTTCAAAAGGAGAATGGACTGCATAGGGAGATAGTGAAAACCTGACTGGATGTGGTCCTGTGCAACCTACTGTAGCTGGCCCTGCTTGTGCGAGCTGGCCTTTCTTGTGCAGCTCGGGAGCTAGGTGATACAGCCAAGTCCTTTCCGACCTCAACCGTTCTGTGATTCTGTGGAAAGTACAGGTAAACACACCCATAATTACAGCTTGTGGAAGTGTAGTTACAGTTAGGCTTTTTAAAGGTATTCATATCAAAACAAAAGTTTGGCCCTAATTTCATGTAATCATTTGGGATATGTATGAAAGAACTGTTTTCAGTAGTGCTCTAATTTCAGTAACACATCCTCACCATTTACTTATCCTTGCTACAGTGTGACATATTCCAGCAGAGATGGAAATTTTAGAGAACTGCTTTTTTCACTGATTATATGGGCTGGATATGACTCTTGTAGGGACCAGATTTACTGCTAGGTATAAAAAAGTGCTAACTTCGCAGGAAGAAATAAGAACTTATATATTACCTGAGTTGAACATTTGTCACCATTTTCTTTATAGAAGATAATCTGACAAAAGAATGGCCACTACATGCACAGGTTTATCTTGAGGATATGTCCTGGAATGAAGGTGAGTGCTGCCTTGTTCTCAGTGCCTTTCATTGTCATTTGAAATGCTTTCTGTTTTTTCTGTGTCTCATACCATTATGTTGTCTTATTTTACTTTTAACCTTTCCTCTCCCCTTATTTACATTTTCCTCAGATTTAGTTGCTCTGTTCTCTGTGGTCACCTGCTATATTTCTATTTCTGTTAGTTCCAGTCAATACTGTATTCTGAAAGTCTACTGAAAATAGCACTGTTGAGTTGGAATTGGGACTTGACTTTGTGATACTTATTTTGCATTCCCTCTTTTTATTTTTTTTTCCTCCTTCTTCTCTCCTCTTTAGGCATAGAGAATTTGCAGGACCACTTTTCACCTACGTCTCTCTTTGTAGAGAGAATTCACCTTTCTGGATTCTCCCAGAACATCTCATGCATCTTCTTGCTCTTTCTGTGATTGCAGAGTTAATTTTTTTTTCTACCTGATTTTTCTACCTGACAGTGTGTTACTTTTCTCCTTCATGTTACTCTAGCCTTTATCATTTACTTGCTTTTTGGAGTAATGGTTGATTTTTTTCTTAATCCTTTTTTGTTAAGTTGGGAGAAATCCTAACCACTTTTGTTTCTTCTGTTTTATGTTTCTTTTCTGAGTTAGCAGTTTGTTCTGGAATCATGTTTGATATCTGTATGACTAACACTCCTCAATTTGATCTTAATTGTTCTCTAAAGATTTTGGTACTTAGTCAGAATCAAGGTCTCATTCTCAAGTATTCACTGATGTAGCCCTTTTAATGTGTGTCTGTTTCACTGATGTGCTCCTTTTTATTATTTTCTCTTTTAAAGAGTACACTGACCTTAGCTGTTTGGCATTAAGATTGTCTCACAGTCACAGAAAAAAACTTTAAGAATATACCTATTGCTTGAACAACAAAAGGTAGCACAGATATTGACATTCACAATACAGCAGTGAGAGGTCACACACAAACTGCTTTCTTTTCAAGAGCAGCTCTGTGAAGAATAATCCAAAATAAATTCTTGATTCATCTTGAGCACTAAAGGTTTTTTTCTTTTTTTTTTTTTTGGCAGATGAACAATGTTACACTCTTTCATGCCGATGTGGTGGGAATTATGCAGTCTCCGAGAGTGAAACCAAAGACGTATCTTTGGTTTGTTGTGACACATGCTCACTTGTTATTGAAATCCTTCAATGATTGTTCCATCGTGCACATTGAGTTACAAACTTTAAAAACGTTGGACAAACAGGACAGTGTCTGCTAAGAGATGTATGTTAAAGAAAAGGGGGGTGCTGCAAGAACAAGTTCAGGCAGGCATTAAGAGAAGAAATATGCCTATTTACTTATTTAATAATATAGCTCTGAGGACATGGTGCTTGTTTTTTTTTTCTTCTTTTTCAACTAAAGAGCAATTTAGTAAAAAAGAACCAGAACAGAACGCTGTTTTGTACAACTGGACTATATCTCATGATCTAAATGATCTTTCTTTCCCAGCAAACAGCAAAGTAGCTTCTTTCAGTCTCTATCAGCTGCAGGTTGGGCCCTACCTCTTAAGTTAAATCCTTTTGAAGGCTCAGGTGACAAAATTTAATCAGGAGGCATACATATGAGAATGTTTTGAACATAATGAGGAATAAAGCACATTAATGGGAAAAACGAACATTTTCTATTTCTGTGCTAAATATTTTAGTCACCTTTAAAATCTTTAAAGGACTAAGCCTTAGAAAGAGGTGACAGATTTGCAGATCTAGCAGGCACTGTACCAAGTAGCAAGTACACTGCCCATTCACTGTACTATACAGTGCATCTACGTTAACTTTTCAATTTTGACCAGTAGTACACTTTAGAATTGACTCTATCCATCATCTGAATGAATGCAGTCTTCATTCCTTAGATGAAAACTAACCAGGAATTTGTGCTTTAACCCCTTCTGGAAATATACTGGCTCAAACTAGTTGAGGAAAATCCTACAAACCACATTTGAGTAAATGGACAGCAGATCCTGAAGCCAGTTGTTACTCTTTTGTTTCAATCCTAGTATGCCACAATACTTATGAATGTAGATGTAACTTATGTGTGTTTCTAGATGTGTGATAATAGTGCACTGCCTTCTTCATCCCTTGTTGTCAGTCAGTGTAAACTTTATTTTGTAAGAAAACGCAAAACTTCAAATAAATCCAAGCACTTACTGTGAATAGCCAGAGGAAACAGAGTAAGAGGCATGTCATTTTTGATGATGACAGCAGTGTATCATTCCTGCTTCCAAGGTAGATGTAATCTCAGAAAGAGACATCTTTGTCAAGTAATACTTGTGTCTATTCTAAACAAAAATAATTCAATTTATTTCAGTATAAAATAATATGGAAGCTGGTAATAGACACTTCATTCTTTTAATCATCAAGAAATCTATGGCCATTGGGGCTTGCACGTAGAAATCCAAAGTCATTCAGAGGCCATATCTGTAAAATGAAGTAACAGGAAATTTTAATCCCAACCCGGAGTTCAATATTTTCATTTGTTAGTGTTGTAAGCTTTTCATAAACTGCACCATTTTTCAGCTTTTTGATTGGGAGGCTATAGCACAAGGATTGAAACTTTTCTTACGTATATGTTTTCTTTACTAGGATTAATATATATCATATATGAGGAGGAATCATAATTTTATAGCAGCTGTAGACAACACTAATTTATACAACAAATAGTTCAGTGCAAACACTAAACCATGGGGGGGGAAAAAATATCTATGGATTTATAGGTAAGCTTCAAGTCTTCAAGTTATGACAGAAGTTGACTCTGACTTGTTGGTTCAAACTGGCTAGTCCAATTAGCGGCTGTTTCCTTTTGCCCTCTTCGGTTTGGCCTACATAGATCTGATCTGATGGATGGGGCATAAATGGGGCTAACTAGCTCTTTTGAAGATACTTGCTTGGTAGGCCTATTTTTGACACGAAGCATATGTCCAGGGAATGCATAGAATATCCTACTTAGGACAGGATGAAGCATGAGTTCTATCAAAGAGGGGAGTCCTCCCCTCAGTGGGGTTCTACCGAATTTGCAGATTCTTATATTTGAGGTCTTTTTATGGTATGAGCTTGGCTGTCTAAGTGGCAGCTGATGTGCTTGCAGGGAGAAAAAGGGGAAGTGTATTCAAATATCATTACTTCCGTTTGGGTTAAAAACTGGTGCAACAACATTGAGAATTTTAGGTCTAAACTTCACAGGTAAATGTTAATTCTTTCTTAAGTTTATCTATGTTTTGCCAAGAACAGATTGCCTAAACAAATGTAACACATATTCTCTTGTGTTGAAATCCCTTACTTCCAAGTTAGATTGGCAACAACTCTCTTGTTAATAGGTCTCTGCATCAGTTACTAAAAATGTAATTTAGCATTCAAAGGCACTGTTGTATCTGCTTCTCCTAACTCCAGTGTAAGAGAAAACCACATAAGACCTGATTTTCAAGACAGTAGGAGATTTTTCATGAAAGAGAAGTCAAACCTCTAACAGACTACATTTAAAAGATGGTTTTCTTGGCCAGTGGTCTACTAGTTAACTACCCCCACATAGAAAAGTTGTATGCTGCAGCCTTTCATTGTAATGACTGATAGCAACATACCATAGCTAGATACTGTAATCTGATGTGAATTAGCATAAACAACTCAAACTGTAAACAGTCTTTTGAAGAATAAAGTCATCTTTTTGCTCTTGTAGGTACCATATCTCATTAAAAATGAGATCTCAAAAAAATAAAATTAGATCTCAAAAAAGGTAATTTTTTAAATAAAATAAATCTCATTAAAATGTTAATAATCACTAGCCTATACATCATCATAAAATAACTGCTGTAAAATATGGTTTAAAAAATTATTTTGATGAAGTATCAACTGATTGCATACCATCTTTTTAAACAGACAATATTCTGGAGTTCTGAAGTACTTCTTCAATATGTAACATCTTTAGTGTAAATTCCATTCGTTTTTAGAAGCTTATTGCTTCCTCAGCTTAGAGGTCAGTCCTGTCAGTCACCTCATTAAAGTATTTAAAACATCTTGCTTGGTAGAGCTGAATGCAAATCTACAGCTACAAGCTGAATGCAAATCTATTACTGTGGAGGTATACTGTGAAAAATTATGGCTGTCCACATTCTTAGATTATTAATATATACGTTATTTGCTAACAGTTTCCTTAAAGTAGTAAACACCATTTTTCCGGTCCTAACCCATCAATTAGAGGTGGTGTTTTAGTTTGTTTATTTTTATGATTAATACCAGATTCCAATTAAAAGGGTTGTCAGTATATTAGCATCATCTGTATTCTACCAGTTAATAATACAAGCTAAAACTTGAATCACAGAAACAGCTCTATTTAGAATTAGCATTTTTTGCTCTGGTGTACATGGTACGGCAAACAATACAAAGATGGAACAAGAAACCCTCAGTGAACACTAGGGTAAAATTCAAAGCAAATGCTATCCATAAAGAACAGAGGTCAGGCAAAACTTAGTGGTGGTAAGAGGGACATATTTCAGGTTTAGTAAGCAATTAGTGATCATGGTCAAGAGATGCAAGATTGCGTTTTGTTGTTGTTGTTTGGTTGGTTGATTTGAAAAGTCCTAAGTTGTGTTCCTAAAAACTAACACATCTTTCTAATTTAACAAAGTTTGTATATTTGATCTCCTTTGTGCGTGTAATACAGCTGTGCTAAATTAAACTTATGGTTGTGTTGCTATATATGGAGAACAGTTTTCAAAACCATTTTTCATTGTTCTGAGTGCCTCCACTTTAGCTTTTGAAAAGCTGGTGCATAACTCTATAGTACATTCTCCCTTGTTTCTTAAACTTTTTATGGAAACGAAGTTGTCTTAGCTGCTTCTTTTTGGTAAATGAGTAAATTAATAATGCAGAGATAATATGAAAAGGTAATTTAGTATGAAATAAAGCTGTAGAATTATTGAAACAGGAGGAGGAGCCATAGAGGTTTATATAATACAGCATTAATCAAAGCTTTTTTGTTTTAACGAAGTGGAGGACAATTGCAGTAGCACAGATTTGACTTTACCGTTAAGGATTTTTCACACATTAAAAAGCACCAAGGCCAGTGCACATGTCTAAATTGTGTTTGCAAGTCCTAGAACAATAACATTTTCTTCCATCTTTATATTTTCCACTATGGAACTGGATTTCTCAAATTACAACAACAGTGAAATATGAAGCTGCCCTTTTCTACCATTTTGCAAAAGCAAGAACCAAAGTAAGGATGCAGTGTATTTTTCATGCAGCAGTTTGTGTGTCTCTATGTTTGTATAAGGTTTGTTTGCTTGCAAAATAATTCAGTTTTCAGAGGCATTGACTGCTCAAAGAATTGTTCTTAAGAAAAAAAAACACAAATTTCGCCTCAAAAATTCTTACTAAACATTGACCAAAATATTATTGAAATATCATTTTACGGAAGTGTCTGATGTGTTTGAGCTCTCTTTCACATTTGCTTTGGCTAGACAGTTAAGGCAGCAAATGTTAATGCCTAATATACAGGCATTACAAAAGTATTAATTCAAATATTTTTGATACTGTAAATACCTTAAAACAAATGCGTCCTCTTATCAGTCCATAAGGAACAGGTCCATAGCACCTGGAATCAGTAGAATTCCTGAGATTATCACCTTCTAACCAAACGTGTCCTTTAGGCACCTATGATAAAGCAGGATTGAATTGAAATGTAAAAGGAAAACAGAATAAAATGGTGTTAAGTATTGTTTGCCTTATGTTGTCTAATTTCTGTATACTATATTTCATGACTTTATAATGAACTAATTTTTTATTGAATCTAATAAGACAGTGCCAGATTTGGAGGGATGAGAGGGAGTGCTCCAAAGTATCTGTTTTATCATGTGCTCAAAAAACAATGGTTTGCAACAAAAAATCCAAAATGAAGATGTAAGAGGTTAGACCAATGTGACAGGGTCATTAATTTAATAGACTTCAAAAGAGGTCATTAGGATGTTGACTGAAAATCTGCCCTCCTGTCGCAGTAACAGCATGAACAGGGCAGCCACACACTCATCAACATCCTGGGGCCAGCACCAAGGCTAGACCTGTTAGTAGATTCATGATGAACTAACTGGTAATTGATTGTGACATCAATTACGAATAATCTCATCATTTTATCGGAGTAGGCTTGTCAAAGTTCTAATTAAGATCACAGTTCATTCTATGTGCAGGCAGAATCCACAACACATTATATTGCAATAATGATGATCACAAAACAGCAAATCCCTTTTTATAATTTGAAAATTAATGACGGTGACCTTATACTATATGACAAAGACCTTTCATTACCTATATATATTATGCATTAACTATAAAACATACCGTAGATTCATGGCATTCAGTGACTAAATGAGTGACAAAATGAGGAATAGCAACATGGCTGTATTAGTTAAATAAGAGTGCAGAGTTTTCTTAAGTGGAAAAAGTTGCTACTGTGTATCTTAAATTAAGATTTTTGCTTGGAATATGTGACACTATTTTGACTAAAAAAATAGATATAGATAACCTCTTACAGGTTACCAAGTAAAATGTTTAGTAATTGTCTTTCTAGTCTGTTTTTGTTTTGAAATTCTAAAGCAGGCTGAAAAACTAAAGCAGTAACATACTCTCAATCTAGGTAACACTTAACATGGACTCTAAGGCAATATACTTTTTTTCCAAAACCAAATACATAGTTGAAAGGTTACTATGCCAGAAATTCAGAACAAAAAATAGAGAAACATAAAAAAAAAATCCCAGATTTCAAACAAAACTCAGTCTGAGCAGTGTAAACATTAATATTTTAGAAACAAGACCCATGGACTCATACAGTAGTTTACATACACAGAATTCTAGGATAACAGACTAAACAGAATAAAACACCACTGTAGTGAAGTCTGGATGTAAACCATTAAGACTGAGTCACCCAGGTAAGTGTTTGAAGGAAATGCAGTTGAAGTGCAATTGTCAGTACTTACGGGTATTTGGCCAGGTAACGCCTGATGCCAACCTTGTCTTTAGGTCAGCCTTTTTAGGCTTCGCTGCTTGGTCATGTTCCTGCCTGGCTGTTACCAGACCAGGAACCAAGAGTGGCAACCTACCCAACCGTCCTTTTGTTGAGCTGTGGCAAATGTAATAACATACAGGTGAAGAACCAATAGTTTGTCTCTATCAAAAAGAACTGCTTATCATGGGAAGCGTACGGGAGCCTGCCCATCATCTCGCAGCTGTCCAGGATAGGTGTACTAGGCATGTCAGAGGTTATATTCCTGCCTGCTCCTTTTAGAATCTGTATGTGGAGCTGTTGGCAAGGAATATGTCTAAACCCTTTTGAAACCTGCTTATACCTTTGTTACTGTGTAGGCTTATCAGATTTCAGGACTTAAAGGGGTCTTGTAAACAGGATCAATGATTCTTTACTCAGGTAGATAATGATAGGACAAGGGGCAATGGCCTTAAACGAACAGAGAATAAATTTAGACTAGATATTAGGAAGCAATTCTTCACTGTAAGGGTACAGAGGCACTGGAACAGGTTGCCCAGAGAAGCTGGGGATGCCTCATTCCTGGAGGTGTTCAAGGCCAGGTTGGATGGGGCCTCGGCCAACCTGATCTAGTGGGTGGCGTCCCTGCCTATGGCAGGGGTTTGGGACTGGGTGATCTTCAAGGTCCCTTCCAACCCAAGCCATTCTATGATTGCTGGTATGTGCATGGGAGAGTTTTCTCTTGGAAGACCAGTTGGTTTCAGCTAGATGACTTTTGCCCTCCTCCTAGCATCAGTGTTGGAGCTGGAAGGGTTTGGTTGATTTGCCCATTATAGGGCAGCCTTAAAGGACCCCAACTATGTTTGCAGGACAAAAAGTTCTGTTTAGAGCTATTATATCCCAAGTTACAGATTGGTAGATGGCTTCCCTGGGACAATGAGAAAGACTCTTGGGTTTCCTCCTTTCTTCCTCTTATCTCTGATAAGGATGTCCAGAGTAATTTCGTACCTTTCAACTGAGCGTAACAAGAACTCTCCTTTTATGCAGGAGATGCAAATCAAGCCTGACTAATTTTTAATGCCTAATTAAAAGCTGCAACCTGCCAAGCATCTCAAAGTTCTCTGTAGTACCATTTTCCTCCTGTCAGAGCTAACAGAAGTTACGAAGTCTCTATCAAAAAACTACATTTAGGGCTGTCATTAACATGCACCTCAAAGAAAATATACCAGTACATAGAAACCATGTTGCTGCTACCTAGCCAGCCTTGACGTAGGAAGTAGATTCACCGTAATCATGAAAAATTAATACATGCATAGATCTTTTTAAAAATAAAATGTTATTTTAAATAACTATTCTGATCCCACTAAAGAGCAATGAGATTGAACTATAACATCAAAGGGAGGCATAACATTTTTTAAAGTATTTTAATTGTTGGACTGTAAAGGAATACCTAATACATCTTCCCCCCCCTACAAGAATAAACCTGCTAAAGGACATGTAGTAGCAACGCATGAACAAAACTAAGTCCACAAATGCACAGCTGGCATCAACAGCCATTGTAATTTAAAAGCAATCTAAAGGAAAAGGATTCTACCCAAGCAGCATGACAAACAAAATTACTAACAAGAAGTCAATTTAAAAAAAAAAATCTATCCAGATTCAAATGACCTGCATAGCACATGCATTTCCATGCATTTCCGTGTGTTGGGGACTAACATTTTGGTAGGTCTCTTTTTGAGAATTTACTGGCGTTCCTATTTTCCTCAAAAATTCTGTGATATACAGCCTATCTAGAATGGCCAGCAGCAATTGTTAGGTCAACTGGATATTTATCTTCACCATGGCCACCAAAAGCATTCACTGTTTTTCAGATGCATACTGCGATGTAAAGCAGCATTCTGACCTTTCCAGTGCAATGTCTCCTACCCAACACCTTCCAGAATTACAAGTCACACATCAAACTACTATCATTTTGAAGGATTGTCTGTATCAGCAAATACGTAAAAAGGAGAAACATGAATTACTACAAAAGGAAGATTTTTTTTTTATGAAACAAAGAAGCAAGCACTTCACACTTCTGAAAACACATCACTTCTTGTAAAATACTACTGCTTTACGAACAGGACACTACCAGCCTCTGTTCTACTTGACCAGTTCCTGTGCTTTTTCACTTTCCCTGATTCATAAGCAGGACATGAAGCTCATCTGTTACCATGTGAAAGAAATAAGGACCCACTCATAATGCAACAGTATCTAAACACTTACAGACCTTCTCATCTGTCTTCCATACTCCTAACGCATTAAAAAAAAAATGCTTTTGCCACCTGTGGTGTATCATCACTTACTACTTCTAATACTACTACTAATTACTTGGTTGTCTAAACAAAATGTTCATAGTTTGCATTCCAGCTAGAATATTTGCAATAATGTATGCTCCTATATCCTGAAATTCACCGCTTCTGGTAACTATGTTCTCCATGGAAAGGACCCTATACCTCTAAATCTGTCATAAAGAGTATTGTCACAATGTATGATTCATCTAGAAATAATACAGTATAATACCTTTGTATAGTGCTTGTCCATCATCTAGGCACTTCGCTACAACCTAGAATTAAGACAAGCAGTAAAAATCACACAAATTACATGAAAACGTTAAACCAAATACTGGTGACAGGCCATAATTATTAATTAAAATTAAAAAAAAAAAAGCTGTTTACACCCCTTTGAAGTAAAGGCTAAAGCCAGAATCCTTCAAGGGTTTATGCACCAAGCTATTTCTAGACCACATCACTGATTTCATTGGGACTATTCACATTGTATAAAGTTAATTCTGAGTATCAGCCTTTATAGAATCAGGATCTGCGTACGAAACATATCAAAGCTATCTAAGCAGAGTAACTGAAAATAAGATATATGTGTAAAAAAAAAAATATGGAAAACATGTTTTTGGTTTTGTACACTGATAGGCTGCTACTGAGGTTTTTTTTTTTTTTTTTTTTTGGCAATGGGAAAGCCACTTGCTTGACAATTCACAGTGATGTTGCATTTTGATATCTCTAAGTGATGGACCACTCTCTTAGAGGGAATGACTATCTAAGAAGCACAACTGAAATCAGTTATCATTACTACGCGCCACAAGGTTGTGAATAAAGTAATGGTTTTTGAAAAGACAACATTGCCAAAAGCATTTGGCTTAGCTGGGCAGTATTTTAGTTCTTCTTAACATGTAGGCTAGCTCTGAGAAGTAGAACTCTCACAACCCTAACAACTGAATTTTCACATAACTAAATAGTATCTCTCATATAAAAACAACAATTCCACAACAGCGCAGGTTCATCCAAAAACATGCTGCCTCTGATCTTCTACAGACTCTCAGTAACCCTTGTGCCTCTGGTTTTGTGCAGATTATCTGAGGATTTATTTTCCAGGAACAACAGTTCTAAGGGAGAACCGGTTATGTGAGGTGCAGCTTATATGCATGCGAATGCAGACGCTGATGAAACACATGCCTCTTCTCCCTTCCAAGGCTGTAAGGGCTCTAGTACAGGAGCAGATAGACCAGAAGAGCAAAATAATCATTCAGAACACCTTTTATTCGTAGCTTACTCTGTTTCAGCTCAGATAAATAAGTATCATTCACTTCTACATCGTTGCTAAATTTGCAAGGCTGTTGTCATTTACTTAGTGGTATAGTTAAATAGTCAATGAATTATACTTTCTGTGATTTTTCATGACACCAAATGTTGTTCTTTGAGTAATCTCACCGACTTCAGAGTCAGGAGATGAGATGGCTGCACTGTGTTTACTGTGATAGCAGAAAACCAATATACTAAAAATAAGATTAGCAGAGATGAAATCATCTGCCTCGAAACAAACAAACAGACAAATAAAAATCTAAATGAAATTATGTTTTTTGTGGTTTTTCTTTTTGGTTTGGGAGGGGTATTTTGGGGGGTACTAAAGACGGATAACCAGATTTGTAATAAAGAAGTGAATTCTAAACGTGCAGTCTCTCCTTTTGGAATTCTGAGCGGTCTGGGTTTGTCAAAGAACGTCGGTGTGTACAATCAGCTGGGAGTAGATGAAGTTTGAACTCTTGCAAAGTCACAGGTATTCACATCACCTCCAGCAATATCAAAGTTTTAAAGTTAAGAAGAACTAAATCATTCCCATCTTTTCTTTTCAGTTCAGAGGCTTCCTTCTTGAGCTATGATAAGAACTAATCTCAGTGCTGGACAAAAGAATAAAGTCTGTAAGTTCTCATCTATCCCTACTAAGGTCTATTTAAGTGCCTCCCACTTTGGTACAAGCAACAAATGTAATTGCTTCATGGCCTGCGGGTGTTCATTTAACAAAAGAAGCTTTTGTGAATAAACCACAGGTGTTACCTTTCTTGATTAAAGTGAAATATGATGAAAGAATCTACAATATCAAATGACAAATTTACGAAATACTGATTAAATTGCCTTATTTAAGTAAATTGCATCTATTTAGGATAAAACATATACCACAGAAATGCAAGAGTTGTGTTTTCTCACTCGATACTTAAAGTCTCACATAACTACTCCTTAATCCTTTATTAATTCAAAACCAAGAGTGACTAAAGCTTAGCAGATACTCTTTTTTAATGATCCAAATGCACCATTTCTCTATACTTATAAAAAATGGTCTTTATATTAAAGCTGCCAGTTATATAAAACCCAGCAATATTAATCAGCACAATGTTTTTAAAATCAGTATACGCTTTTACATTTCTCTTTTCTGTGCTGGAAAAAGCTATGAAATGGTAGCAACCACATTAGAAAGCATAGGTGATCCTAAATCAGTGTCATCTAAGTATCACTAAAAAGCTGAATTGCCTAGAATTTAAGACTTTTTAAAAGAATATAACAGAATCCGTTTACCTTTAGCATTTTCCTTTTACTTACTGAATGGTTTAAGCTGCTTATGAATTAGACATACTGTACTTAGCTCAGTTGGTTTAAACACATATATTAAAAAGAGAATATTATGAACTTGGTCCAGATTATTATGACAACAATGAAACACTAATGTTTTTCTACAGAAATTAAATTTACTGTGACAAAATATATTATTAATTAATTCCCTAAGCTAACCATTGTTTAAAACCTAAAACAATTGGGTTTAATAGAAGAAATATAAAGATATGAAGACTTGTCCATCTTTAAGTTTTGAAATAAATTATTAACCAATATTAAAATCACAATCTTCAATGGTAGCAATGTTAACGTATACTACAGGTAAACTTTATATAGGAAGCAAAGGTACATAAACTTGATTTGAATTTGAAAGACATTTTTCTCCATCTTGCAAGCATACCAGTTGAGTGTTCTTTAATAAACAAATTTTGGGAAGTTGTTACAGTAATTCATCAAAGCATTTTTTTGGTTATTATATATATATTTATTTTATTTTATTTTTACCATTGTTGTTCCTTCTAAACTACATGTAATGCACAGATAGTTACTGATATTTCTGTGTTAACTTATTTTGGAACTTAAAAATTTTATTACTGCACTCACTGTTTTATGAGAAAGATCACAGAATTTTCAGATCAGAAATATATGTGCCAGTTAAATGAAGACAAAATATATTGTCTTTTTTGATTATGTTAAATAATAATTGAAACACTTGCATGTATTGTTTGCTTTACCTCCATAAATATTCTCATTGCATATTTGGATGCAGGGCTGATTGTTAAATATGCTGATCCAAATCAGCCTGAAAGGCTAAATATCTAATCTTTAAAAATCGGCTGCTGCGAATTACAATGTAAATTATAAATCATCATTCCTTTTTTAAAAATATTACCACGTCTTACTTAAGATTAGTAAAAGTTGTAAGCAAATACTAAGGTCAAAAACAACATCCAGACTTCGCAGATACTCAGGTCTATTTTCACAACCTCTCTCTTTGCTTTAAAAGAATGGTTCTCTTTTGAAAACAAAATCATTCTAATAGTGAAAAATTTCCTAAGCTTTTAGTCCACTAGAGTTAGGAAATTTATGGGTTTAATGCATGTTCATAGGCCAAAACTTTCAAAACCAAATCTAACTACATTTAGGAACTCCTGAGAAAAAAAATCAAAATATGTACATGAATCATCAGTCCAGACTACTGTTAGCTTTCTTGATTCACAGAAGTTTGATATTTTGGAAAAAAATGATTACATACACAGCAAACATTACTTACTTACCGATTTGCATAGATTTTTTTACACTATAATCATTAAGAAGGATTTGATTCTTTTCTTCTCTGGAAACCAGATGACATAACAGAGCTACCCTAGAGTGTAGAGTTGAGAACAAAAAAACTGCTGGTTCAAACACCAACTGGAACTTACTGTTTGCAACACAAAACACATTACCACCACTGTCGTGCTTTGGGCAAAAGCATACATGTGCAAAGTCATCTATCTAAAGCCTGGTACCAACAAAAGCCTATAAACGTTATAAGCAATGTTAAGGAATCTTAAAAGTTATCCTCTGCCAGCTCCATTAGGAGTGATCTGAATCTCTGCTAGTTCATCCAAGGCGTCTGCATGATCTCTGCCATTTAAGAGAGTCAGAAAGCATTAGCTAATAAGTATGGAGGGGAGGAAGGAAATTGGTCCTGAAATTGGTCCCTCACTGAGACATGGACATGATATAGGCAGACTTGTC
The DNA here is from genome assembly GCF_040182565.1 of Anser cygnoides. Classification (NCBI taxonomy): domain Eukaryota; kingdom Metazoa; phylum Chordata; class Aves; order Anseriformes; family Anatidae; genus Anser; species Anser cygnoides. The sequence continues at coordinate 8,300,683 of NC_089877.1, read as the reverse complement.
CTCAAAATCTACAGTGAGACCTTGATTAGTTGGCTTCATCATCCTGAACAGCGTCCTAGAAGTTATTACTAGACTTGGATGAGAGGAATAATGGAATCAGAAAGTCTTGTGGGTTCCAACTGACATAAGCAGTAGCGCAAAGATTGTATTCCACAGAAGAAAAGCATCTAGTGTGGCAAACTCAGAAATCAGTGATTTTGAAACAACCTTGCCTTGAATCAACGCCAAGGAGATTTTTTTTTTATGGTTTTCCTTCAGGAACGGACTGGCTGAACAGAAGACCCAGGGCTAAGTGTCCGGGTCCCAGCACTTTCCCCTGCCCTGGCGTAGCTGCCTGCCCTCCAGAGCAGCTGATGCGGTGCAGGTGCAGCAGTCTCATCTCGGGTCAGACCACAGGGGAAGGAAGAGATGTTTGAGAAGGAGATCTAAGACACCTCAGCGAGGACTCTTCAAGGAGCAGCATTTAAGCTGAGCCTGTTTCTGCTGGTCCCTGCCTGAGCTACATCGCTGTGTCAAATCAGAGGTGCCACTCCTATGTTCTTGAGATAGCAAAAACAGAACTTCAGGGTAAATACCAATCCACTTGAGCAGAAGAAAACCTGGAAATACGGTGAGAGGATTAATAGTGTTCTCTGAGTTTCTTTTCCCCTCAATAACTTAGTTTTGACAAGTCAATATTTTAATTAAAATTACTTCTCCGATTTGAGATTAGCTCTAGTCATGAACTCCCTGTACTTGGGATATGGAGGGATCTGCAAACTGAACAAAGCTGCAAACTAAGCAAATTGGCTCTCCTTTCCCAGCAGGTGTTTAGCATAACTGCTGCTTAATTTATAGTGTAACTTTCCAGCCCCTAGAATATGTTCTGCCTCTAGCATGCTAGAAGTAAGTAGAAGAGGGATGGGACAGGAAGGAAGCAGGATGTTTCCATTCTCCAAGCCAGCAACTATTAAAACTTAGATTACTGACATACTAAACCATGAGCGTTAACTAGCTATTAAGACACTAAGGACAAAGGAAAAAGAACCAGTGTTTTGAGAAATCCATTTTTTTAATTGCTATTTAGGATATTTACTCTTCAGTGTCTTAAGTTGTGCACCCAAATTCTGTAGTGCTGTAGAGTGATTAATATATTGTGCTGTTTACATTAACATTACGTTATTCTCAGTACCCGTATAATATCCTTACAGCATTTGACAAGGACCGTGTAAGAGTTAATAGCACTGCGTAAGACCACTTCTGTGGTCTGCAAACATAGTAAGATGCATTATCTTCAGAATTATGTTAGCTCTAGAGTTAACCACAGGATGAGGAGATGCCATCTCCGCAATGAACCTCATTTTAGCACAAGGTAAACACACTTCCCCCACATCAGCTAGTCTCACAGCATTAGTGGTGTGTTGTGATTGATTACCAGCAGAGTGTTGCTGAGATATGGATTTGTATCTCAGCTTTTTATCGCTATGACTTGCAAAAGGCAGTTCCTTATTTACAGACCCTAGCTGTATTAAGTGACGTTATTAGGTACTACTTTTGTTTAAGTGACACAAAGGCTTAGCATATTGGTGGTTTATGACATACAAGCTGTTTTAATCTGATGATTAACCCCTCACTTTTTCAATTTGTAAATAGGAGCTACAGCACAAGAACATATGGTACTAAAGAAATTAAAGCTAAAGTAAATGGCATTAAAACAAATTCAAATATAACAATAGGATACTTGATCTGGATTATAAACCCGAGTCTGTATTAGACTTTAAAACAGGAAATAAAAAAAACAAATATGAATATGAACCTTTGAAAAAGAATTTAAGACCATTTCAGGGTTTTACTGTGATTGAATAATTTCCTTACTAACCCAAATTATTTAAATTTAATAATTAAATGAATAAATCAGTACAGAGACTTTTAAATAATTGAAATCAGGTTTGAACACCATGTTACTAAAAATTAGTTGTCTACCTTTGTAACTTTTGGGTTTGTACCACATTTCTTCTGATCCAGTAAAAATACGTTATGCATTCTTAAATGTTTATTATGGTAAATACACTTGATATCTATAAACACCAGCATGGAGCACAAAATCCCAGAAGAACCCAGAAAAATTGCTAGCCTAACGCTTATACTCCATACCAAATATCAGTAAAAGGGCAATGAAAAATAAATTTCTTAAATTTGTAACAGTATAACAGCTTAATCAAAAAAGGAATCTTATTCTACTTTTCATATAAATATAAGATTTCTCCCATTATTATCCTGTGGATAAGCACCAACCTCTAACATATGAAGTATCACGTACCATAAATGGACCAGAGTAGAGATACTCCTAATTTACTTGAATTTTAATCTAAACACATGCTTAACTTATACATAGTTCCATCTGTTTGTAACCCAACAACGACTACATCAGAGACAGATTTTTGGTACGTCCTTACACGTAGTTCAATCTGGCAAAAATGTTTTTCCCTGTATGACATATTGCTTTGGCTAAGCATAGCAGTGAACGTATTTTTATACCATCATAAAGATTTTCACATAACTGCCACTGCTATATGACATTTCTTTTCTACTGAAATACTCCTTTTCAGAGCAACTTACTCAACTTACATGGGATTTTTTATTTCTCATTGTTATTGCAGTTTGGAAGGTTTGTGTTAGTTTCTTGTTTTAAATCTACAGGTGTCTACTCAGTTGTTTGCAGCAAGACAGTATCTCATCTGTGCAACTTCACAGAGAACAGGTTATAGACAGAGCTCACCATTCTTCTATGGATAGGTAGAGGCCACCCTGAGAAGTGTACTCATGGATGAAACAGGAGTGGAAGCAGGATCTGATTTTACCAATCTCTTAGGCTTCAGAATGAGGAGCATGTACAACAGCATTTCTAAGCACAGAAAATCACTAGCTTAAAATCTGTAGAATAGACCAACACTAACTAACCTCCACTCAATGCACACCAACCAAGTCCTGCTAGCATGAGGATAAGGAATCTCCTTTGTGGGTGACAAGCCAAGCAGCTGCTGCTTAGGGGTGCTTTCACTTTTAGCTGTGGTGAGTATGTTACATTGCCATTAATCTGGCATCGCCAATAACTGGCTAACTTGTAATACCTATTGGTTGACAAACACCAGCTAAGGACAAAGCAGAGGTAAGAACTGCCTAATTCAATAATATTTCTGACATCTGATACTCCGTATTTACTGTAATGTTTGCAAACATGTCAGCATCCATTCACTATCACTCTGCAAAACAAGAGACAAGTTAGTCAGGAAAAGCTAAGCAGTTCACTGTAATAATAACACACAATTCTCTGACCTTACACGTATTTGATTTAGTACATTCAAGTATCACTCAGAGATTTCTCATTAAAAGAAGCAATTAGTAGCCTAATACAAACAACAAAACTCATGACAATTTCTAGTCTGCTCACTTAAAGTGTGCCTGAATTTCTCTGACAGCTAGACACCCCAGGCAGCGCTTCTGGCCATTTGGGATCCAGCCAAAACCTTTCCTCAGAGTTTCTACAATCTTTTTTTCAAAAACCTGGCTCAGATTAATTCTTCTCAAAGAAGTATCAACAAAACAAAGCACAAGTTCTCTCTCCAACTGCGCCTGCTATTTGCTTTGAAGAATTTTGTGTTTGAATTCAAAGTGCATAGCATTGTGATTCACTAAACCAGGGGGTTTCATTAGGCAATTCCCTCCGGATGGATACGTATCACTTCTCCCCCTCAAAACGAACAGAATCACTGAGTGAGTAACACGCTGTAACTTAGAAGCATAAGGTGCAGATACCTATGTTGAAAACACCCTCTTCCATAAAGTAAGCATCTCCTGAACAGATGGGAAGACCTACCTCACCAACAGCCATTAAGGGTATGAGGAAAACAGACCTGCATTAACAAACTCAGGTATTTCCAGTTGGATCATCTCTCCCCCTAGTTACAAGTTATGATGCAAGAACTAAGAAAGCTTGCATATCACTTCTTAGCTGGATTGCCACACATTAGCGTTTATGAAAAACATTCACAGGAAAACAGGAAATGGACTTCTGCATTCCTCTTCCTCTCATTCTCTTTACACTTTATATTAAAATTGGAGACAAGAAAACTACGGTAGAAGTTGTTCCACTGGATATTCATTTGATTACCTCGGGGTTTCCAGAAAGGCTGACATCCTGTTAAGTACAAACCTTGCCTGAACTTCTGTAAGACTTTTTAGGACTAAGACAATTGAGGAACAAGATGCTCAAGAGAAATTCAGTTTGCATCTTTTACGGAAGAATACAGGCTTTCGTTTCAGGTCCTTCTGCTGGGGAATGTTTTTGGTTTTGTTTTCCATGGTTAAACAGTAACACAGTTTGATTTATGGAAAATGGAAATGATTTGTGGAAAAACACCCTGTCCTCCCCTTCAACATGTAACAGAGAATGAGTTTCTTTTTTCTGTCCATGAGCAACAGAAATGTAAATAGAAGCTCCAGTGGTGCTGTTACTCAATCAGAAGGGCAGATTAGAGGTCGGTCCTGCCTCAACACTGGAATGGAAGAAATAACAAATTCAGCCCCTCAAGACAGGGTATGTATGAATGCTGTCTTTGCTTTCTGCTTCCAAGTCTTGACTAAACCCTGACAGCAAATCTACCTGCAACGTTGACAATTTTTCCATTGCTTTCAGTATGTACAGACTCCACCTCAACTCTAAACTATCTCAACTGCTTGACAGAAGTGAAGCAAGTGTACCTGAAGGAATGCTGGTGAAGTCGGCAGTCTTTAGGGTAGCTAAACTCTTAAAAGGATTTATCCATCATAAATTACAGCTGGCTGCAAGGAGCAGTCCGTGGACAGCTGTGCAAAACCTAATATTTCCACCTCAAGATACTGAATGGAGGTAATAGTCAAACATGCTTTTGGAAAAGAAAACACCTCAATTTTTCTGTGATAATGATTTCTGATGATTTTTCTAGTGATAGCCTAGAAAGTTGCTGAAAATCTTTAAGCGTTAAGAATAATTTTTTCCTTTTTATTTTATCTCATTACTTGATTTTTTTGACAAGTTAGGAATATAGATATTCTAACATAATTTTGAAAGAAAAATCCTCAAAGGTATTGCAGAGACAAAATTTTCACTTTTTAGTGTTTAATATACAGTTTTGCCCTAAGACCAAACCCGTGAGTCTGTCATCTGTACAGTGCTTTATGCAGGGAATTGCAGAAGATGACCAGGGAAGAAGGCCTAAGCAAAGGGCAGAGCAAAAATACACCTGCATACAATTCCTATAGAGACAAAAGACACTGAGAAAGACAGCTTGCCATAAACAGAGTTTACAAGCTATATTTTACTGTATACATAGAATAACTTATGAACATCATACTGTATGACTTATGATACTTTGATATTGCAAATCCTTTACAGCCTACCAGGCCTACTTATAATGTAATAATTTATTTACAAATCAAGAAACTAATACTTACATAGCTGTGACTCTTAAGGAAATCTGAAGGGTTGCTTGTGCAGACTTTATCCCCTTCCAAGCCAATTACTCTTTTACAGATATTTGATTTGGGGTCATTAGGGCTTTTCGCAATTACAATATCTCCTCTGGGAGGGAAGAACAGAAACAAAAACAAACAAAAGAGAACTCTAATTACAGAATATTTGGCTGAACACATGTATCAATGCATGTACTCCAAAATTATTCCCATATATTAAAGACATTTCTTTCTCATGAAAGTTCTTGTCTGGGATTTTGGTTTCTTCAATGAGTTTTAGTCAGGTGTAACGCAACCATACTTGGAGAGTCTCTCTGGTATTTAAATTACTTACAAAACTTTTGGACTACTTTTTAATTGGCAATGCTCTGATGAAATGCAAGTCATTTAACTTGATCCTGTTGTTAGTATATATGGAAGAGATTTCAAATTCCTATATGTCATTGTCCAAATGTTTTTCTTTCAGTGGAACCTCAAATGCCTGAGTTTGCAGGCATTGTTATATTACTTTTGCCCTCTGATAATATACATTAGATCATGCAATGAAACATTCCACAGCAAAACAGGCAAGAGCCTGGAGACTGCTGTGCTCCATAACATAATCATAATGACATTTGATAAACTGCACTTATACCATTTGATCACGTTTCTAACATCCTATCTGAGCACAGCAAAACCCACAGCTTGATTTATAAGACAAAACTGCTTAGAGAAATTACATTCACACAGAACAGTTTTAGGGAAAAAGGGGGGGGGGGAATTTCTGTATTTTTTTGGACAAAGCTGGAAAAGGGACTTAGACTATATCCTAAATAAGGTCTGACAAGTCACAATAAGAGACTTATGAAAAATTACATTTCAGAAGCAGAAAAATATGTGAAAAATAAAGGATGGATAGAGCATAGCTATTGACAAGGCCTGCCAAACTAAATGTACAGTCTAGTCACAGCAAAGGAGCATACTTTCGAATGCAATAAAAGTGTCGGCTAAGGTTCTCCGAAAAGACAATATCAGAATTTTGAATTGTTGGTTCCATTGAAGGTCCAGAACACTGCAAATTAAAAATAAATGAGAAAAAAATTACTATTTGCCAATTACCTTTATCTAAAATACAAGAGTTTTCAAATTACTGGCTAATAAATTATAATAGGTGTAATGCAAAACAAACAATTAAAAAAAAATGAAATCCTCTGAGGAACATTTGATACGTTTAAGAAGTGAGGACAGCCTCCCAAAGCTCTTGTAACTCTGTTACAGCTCTGGGTTAGCTTAACATTGGTCCTGAACTGCGCTAGGTGCTATGATTTCCTAAGGACATGTTTCAGCACCTTCTCTGCAGGAAATTTTTAGAAGCAGCACTCAGAGCTCTGCCAGCTCACCCTCTTCTTCGGCCTCTGTAAAAGAAGCACTGCAGAAGCTGCAGGAGGAGCTCTCAGCCAAAATCCATTATATCCAGCTGCTAGGTTTAGAACCTGGGAAAGGCAGGGGGTAGCACAAAACATCCAGAAATCTGCCCAGCGTTGGGAACAATAGTGTTTTCTATGGCATTTTGTGACTCCAGCCTTTCTGAAAGAACATACTCTTTGCAAAATGCTTACTCATATTGTTTCCCATTTGCTTCAGAGATGCCTGAAGCAATAAATTGCATAAAATACATAACTTTCTTCCCTTTTTTTTCCGAGAAAGGAAAGGATAGACCTGCCTCCAATAACAAAAAGTATGGAATTATTGAACACACTTTGAAAAAGCTTTAAAAATGAAGAAAACTGAAATAATGGCATTATGACATAAAACAGTTTCAGTATTATAGCTTTATTTCATAGAAAACATCATTTCCCTTTAGAGATCATGAAAATGAAAAGTTACCACAACAACTCCTCCAAGGTACTCAAAGGCACAATGTGCTATGCAGCCGTATTGCACAGTATACCCAAGAAATCGAAAGGTTTTTCCTAGGGCATTGCGAAACATGGTACAGTGCTACGTCCTTCAGCTGGTTCTAGTCTATATCAAAACAGAAGAACATCATTCATTTGATAACAAACAACATAACATTAATAAAACTATCTTTTGCATCTAACAACCAATGGACAGTATTTCTAAAAGTACAGTGAATAAAAACAAAATAATCAGATATATCTGAAGAAATGAAAAGCCACCAAGTTACTCATCTGTTAATGCCGACACCTCCACGTGTGCAATTAATCGCCGCTCTCCCCAGCTTATTAGTAAGATTTAGGTGAGTAGGAGCTCAAACAAAGAGAAAAAGAAACTGCAAACAAAATGAGAAACACTTTGCAAGGCTACGGAGATTAATGGGAGGGAGCAGTGACAATACTCTCCGCTGACTCAGCTGGACTTCTTTTGTTGGAATTTACAGACAGGCTTACCTGCCCTGTGTCTAGCTACCTGCAAGAGCTGTGAGAACATCCTCTCCTCCACCAGGCTTGGCTGAATGGAAGCTAGGAAGCTCTGATCCAACCTTTAAACACAGGCTCTCCCTTCCTGCCTGGACTACTACAGCCTACTGTAAAGCACACACAGCTGGAGACTTAAGATGTCTATTAAATGACACTTGTGAGGTTTGTTTTAATCACATGAAGACAGTACAGCTAAAATCACTGTGTTTGATTTTGTTGTTTTCAAGCACCAGTATTTAAAGCTGAACACTCAACAGCAAAACAGAGAAGCATCTGACCAGCTGAAGTGACCTGAAGCTATTTCACAACTGAAATTGCATTGACAGAAAACTGGAATAATCGAGTAGCCAACCAAGACTTTACAAGTGACCTGACAGCCATTCAAATGAAAAAAGGCTTGAAGAACTACACGAAATTTAGGATAATAGAGTTGTGAATGGCTTGCCTATGTAAGACTGTTTATACTAGAAGAGACCATGGTTGTTGATAGGAATTCTAGAGTTTTTGCAGAGTTTGCTTTTGATTAGACTTTCATTACCAGAACATTTACATATAAAATTAAGGCATTAGGTCTTTCTATTCTTAGACACAGTACAGTGGCACATGTTCCGTAGCACATTAAAGGACTCTGTAAATACCTTCTGACACCCTCGCCCAAATATTTAAATCAAATTCTGATGACTAACTGAAATTACTGCAACACTAATCTGACTAAAATGTTCCTTACCCCAATACTTAAGATTTTTTGATATACCTTTTTTTTAAGGAAGTGGAAGACACGTGCTTTAGTAACTGAAGCAAGTTTTACATTCTGAAAGAAATCTGTCCCCCTTAAACTCATTATCAGCTTCACCGTGAATTAAAACCCCAACAAGACTTCTCTCCTACTCATTTACTAAGATGGGTCAATAGAGCTTGCTAAACAAACACAGTAGTTTAAAGAGGAACCAAAAAATACTGCAGGTATTGTGCGGCCTACTTGACAGTGAAGTAAAGACCTACCCTTCTATATTTCATGATGTTTCTCTATTTAAATGCGGAAATGTAAAAGCATTTATAGTTTTACATCCATAGAACTCTCTAGAAGTCAATGGGAGTTTTGCCTGAATGCAATCAAAAGTGGCTTTTGATTTTTGCATTTAGTATTCATTTATAGGGAAAAGAGAAGTGCATTCATGGGGGGAAACATTCTCTAGCAAGCTCAATTCCTTACTCCAAAAAGGATTTACTTGGTTTTTATTATATAAAAGATCGCCAGAATAAATGTACTTGAACCAATCTGTGATTCATCACCCTTAATTTTAGCTAAGGAGTTTCACAGTAACACAAAAGATAACAGAAACCAAAAAAGTCTTGAAGTGCTTCATTAGCACGTGCAGTGCCTCGCACACAGCCGGACACCTCGGAGAACATGCAGCAGCCGCCGTGGAGGCTAACGGCACTGCCAGCACAACTTCACTCCGGGCTCCAAAAAAGCAATTTGCTCTTCTCGACCCAGCACACTATGAAAAGTATGGACCAACCCCTTGCTCTCAAGGCCAGAAACGCTGCAAGCCCAGAAAAGTTTCGCAGGTGATGAAAGGCAGATCGAGTGACGGCAGATCGATGAGCGTTTTACAACTAGCACGGATCAATGACCACAACAGGCTTGCGAGAGAAGCACATCGATGCCTCCTAACAGCACCTACTAGAAAGACCATCTCGCACTATGTCTCAGCTGATGCAAATACTGCACAGCCATACCGTAGTTCAGATCCATGCTACTCAGAAACACCCTATTAGTATATTAAGACACTGCGGAATTGGGCCACCCATGGACACCACAGGTAGCGAGGAGCGGTGCGCACCTTGCATTACACTCGTGCCAAGGGAACGGTAACGACAGACCCCCAGGAGAGAACTCCTAAACCTCTCTCCTGCCAACAGTTACAAGGCTGTAACCAAAACGTGTACTTTTTCGTACAAAAGTGCAAACCAGTTCTATATGCCTGTCCAACAGGCACATACTTCCCCCCATGGTTACACTGAACACACACACTTCTCCCTGTTGTCTCTGAGGGAATCTGAATTCAGAGGGATGGGTTTGTCAGTTACTCTGGGAAACACGGGGTCCGACAGAGTGAGCGCTTCCTACTGCTACAGCTGCCATGATACCAAGAGGACAGCAAATGAGCCAAGAGGTCTCAAATTTGGCTCCCCGTTCTCTTACTAATGGGCTCCCAAAGACTCTGCAATGGGGAAGCTGTATTAAAATAAATTCTCAATCCATGAGACAGGGATTTCGCCAGTCCCAGTTTACACAAGTGGCACAATGGGACTTTTTGAAATACTCAGGTTTATCAGATGTTCATGATAATGATGAAAAATTTCTTAGCTCTTATGTAAGGCGTAACTTTTATTACTCCGCAGGAAAGTTCATTGCCAATTAAGGCACACATGCAATACCTAGATGATAGTCTTTGAAACTAATAAGATAACTTCAGAGCTTCTTTGTTTTTAACGCTAAGATCCATCTTCAGACATGTAATGTTCATTCCACAGACCACAGGATAACAACAATCCCAAAAGTTTCCATGTAGTTTTAAGTAACAACTTCTAGTTAACACATGAATGGTTGTAGAAAGTCCTGTCCAAAACCAAACCAAACCAACCAAACAAAAACCCCACGACCTCTAGAGGTTTATTATTAAAAAATAAACACAGAACATTTATCTCACAATTGCTCTAGCTTAAGTATCAGTAAGATATAATTGTTTCCTCAGAAAACTATTTATTGGTACGTTTTTTAAACAATGCCATATTATTGATCACAAGCAGCTAAATGGCTGAACGTTTTTCCACATCACACAATTCATTTTAATACAAAGTCCTGTCAGCGGGCACCTCCACCAGATACAACATGAGGCCATTAAGGACAATAAACCAAATGATTTAAGTCACAGGCCCCTTGAAAACTTAATGGGTCTGTTGTATAAACATCCTTATCACAGACCCATCGACATAAAACCTGTTGTAATTACTTCCAGGTACTACCTACTACTTACAGAGTAGGCAATGTAAAATTTTATACTGAAACAGACACTTTTTCTAATGAAAATAGACATTGATTTTAAAAAGTTATGCACACACATTTGTCATGTAGAATACAATTTGCTTGCTCGACAAGAACTATGTATTTTATCTCCTGCAGCAAATAAAATGCAAAATCTAACTCCTACTCTACTGTTCACTTCTTCTTACGTCGTCTACGCTTTCGTCATTTTATTTTCTTGTTTGTTTGTTTATAAAATTAATCACAGCTGGCAGGGTAGAAATCACTTTGAGCCTCATGAATGACATCCAAGAGATGGGAAGGGATTAGTTCTCAGTTGCTGCCAGTTATAGCGCCAGGTGGCTTTTTCTGCAGTGAAGGTGTTACCGATAATCCCATTACATTGGTACTAAATCTTGCAGACATCAAAATTATCACCAAGGTTCCTTTTCATCCCATCCTTTCCAAATGACTGGAAGTCGCTTCACCTGAAAGAAGTCAAATCCACATGCAGCTGCTGTTTTAGCAGCCAGCGGACTCCCTGAGAATGCCAATCGTGATCCAATTTCGCTGTGCTGGTGGCCCCCTATTCCCTGTCCAATAATACATCTGTTAAAAAATCCTACAGCTACAAATCAAGTTTAATCCTACCAGGGACCTCATGTTGGTCTTGTCTTCCAAAAAGGCAGCAGGTTTTACCGTCTATCTCTGCTAGTGTCTAGGGAATACTCTTTAAATCCCAGCCCTACTTAGAAGAATAAGCTAAGGATCACAAAACATGACCTCAAAAACCCTGATATGACTATATTCTGACCCAGAGGCATTCATTCTAGGTGAAGATTAGAACTTTGCATAATAAGATTACACAGCAAGTGAATGATATCAAGGGACTATCCATATGCAGCCGCCTGGTTTTCTATAGACAGCCTGTGCTCTGCAATATGCAGCGCAGACGAAACAGAGCTTGGTCTTTCTAGCTGAAATAAAATAGATTCACATAAATTAGTTGGCCATTTCCAGATTCCTAAATCCCCTATTACATCTTTTATTGACAGCTCCTGTGAGGATAGCACAAATGTTATTCTCTTTGTATTTTTGCTTCAGTAACAATCACGCTCTGAGTGAAATGTAGGTAGATTGTCTAGAAATTAACATCTTGTTTGCTGTAATCTTGGATTACAATTAACTGTGTACATAATAAAATTAGGAAACCAATCAGTGGATTTATCATTTCCAGATAACCGATGGCACAGTTTAACACACAGTGCCAAAATTTTAAATACAGGAAGATCGAAGTCATAGCCAATGAAAATGTGGCTAAACAAATTACTGGACTTGATACCAATTAGATTTTTTCACTACAATAAAACATTTCCAGTCACACTTGATTTATATAATACTAAATTCTGAATTTTCACAGAATATTTAGTGATAATTTATCAGATTTTCCTCAGCTAATAGAAACACATCTGTTGCATTCTCCCCTCCCCACCAGACATCTTTCTTCTCACAATGTAATCCTATAACTTGCACCATGTTTTTCCCAAAAGGTTACTCTGAGACTATTACTAAAAAAGTCCAAAAACCCCAAAGCAAAAAAGAACATACAATGATTGGGCTATTTAAATATTTTTGTTGGAGCTGGCATTAATCTAAATTTAACTATTTTTAAAACCTCTTCATGAAGTTAATGTAATATGTGCTAGAAGAGTGAAAGGTGTACGTCATGTTTATTGAGAAATTTTAATAATGTTACCATATGTATTTTAAATATGTTAATTATACTCATCTGAAGATTCACAACACCTAAAGGAAAACAAGGAACCATTTTCAAGTGATCTTTCTGTGCACAGGTTCAAGGAGAACTTGACTAGCTGTTGTTTTTCTCTAGAAGATGCACTAGATACAGTCTGGCAAATCTGAAAAAAGCTTGGGTGCTATTCTGGAAGGATTCTTTTTCCACGTTATCTCTACTAGGCACCAACAGTTTGTCTCCAACAAGCGCTCCTTCATCTACTGTTCTCAAGCTGACAAGTAGCTCAATCCTGTAAACAGAAATTCACATAATGCAATCCTCTCGTGTTAAACAACTAGAGACTACCTACATGAGAATGAACAATTTTTCAAAACAGATTTCAAGCAGTTCTCACTGATTCTCTTTACCTTTGGGAGGAAACTCCTAACAATCCCACAACCCTGTATAAAATGCTGTGTTAATGGTCAGATGCATTCCTGGGCTTCTATCTTTCTCTGCAACTCCATATATACTCATCTTTACTGAACAGCAAAATCCAAACAGCTGAGCAAATGCATGGTCATATGTGGCAAGTCTGAGCCTCTGAGGAATGCTGAAATTTTCACTTAACAGTTTCCTGTAACAACATCAAAGTTAGGACATGGATGCCAAAGCTCTGATAGACAGCACAGTCCCTTTGCTGGTGAATGAGAAAAATACAGTGTCTATATCACAAGGGTCAAGTAACTATTCTGAGTTATATTCATTTATCTTAAATTTCAAAACAAACTACCTTCTTGAAATATTCATGGACATATGGAGTAAGGGTGTAAAATGTATGTTAATTAACTAAGACAAAGAGTTCCAAGTCCCATTTTCACATTGGCTACTTAAACTATGGCCCTACAGAAACCTAAGGTGTCCATGGCTCACATGTCCCATGCACTTCCACTGCTGACACACCTCTAAGCATACGCAGGTGTTTTTGGAAACACCATTCAAAGCGGTGAGTAGCAGTGGGGTAATTAATTTCCCTATGCACTAACAAATAAAAAGACTGTTTACTTAAAATATCTGCCATTTCAAACAGGATTGCTTACTGGTAAAAACACCACAAACAAACCAACAATAAAACCGTTCACATAAAGCAGCCTATTTACATACACCACCACAAAAACTGTTTACAAGGTGTCTTAGTCTTATCCCCACTGTTAGTCTCAGATTAGTACGTTACTGCTGAAGAGCACTCCACAGTAGTTTATTAACACAGAAATCATACAACATGAGATCTTAACATAAACAGTGAATCATTAAACATTTGAAAAATACATAAGAAAAAAAAAAGAGTTTTGGCACCATCAGAAAATATAACAGCAACAATCTTTCTGTATGTCTTCATCAATACTTCCCAGTTACGAGCATCACCTTCTAATGAAATGCGCATACTGTGCATTTTAAAAAAAAGTGTTAAAAAACAGGAGAAAAGAAACACAGACAAAAGTGAGCTTAGTATTTACATTTTCAAATTACCTGAACAGAAGAAAACTGCAAATCAAATGCTGCTATTATTCGACAAAAATTTTGATGGCTTACCTAAGTTGCTTTTTAGATAAGAGGTTCAAAATACACATGTATGGATTCAGCTTTCTATTCTTCACAATACAAACTGTATTGCATGTGAGTTTGTGGTGAAAATAAATTTTAATCAGTACTTTTTATCATTGCTGTAAAATGTTGAGCTATTTCTGAGCCATTTTATATAAAACACAAGTTTCCTAAGTTCTTCTCCTCTTACAGATACAAGCATTAAAAGAAAAGTTCCAAACATCAATAGATGAGTGCAATGATATTCAGTCTAAGTTAATCCCCAGACATCCAAATCCATGAATAAAAATTCATCAGTTTTAAATACACTGAGCCTATTAAGCAAGAACAAAAGCATATGCACAAAAGAGCTTTTAATATATTTCAAAGCCCACAAGAGCCATGGTCTCATTAAAATTATAAATTACACAAACATGGAATGAAGATTCGAACTGCAGTGCAGCTAAGGAGATTACAGAAAACCCCGCGTTCCATATGATAACACACCATGGCCCTCCCAGATGGGGGCTTGGAACAAAAAGGCCGTCACTGCAGCTAGGGAAAACCTCCTTGTGATCTCTGGTTTCTGTTCAGCAGATGACAGCCAAATAATATGTTGATTATTCTGTTTGTGCTGCTAAGCTTGTAAGACGGAATAAAAGCGATATGATCTATTGTGAACTCAATGCTAATGTGTTGCTCCACTCATAAATAATATACTGAATTTATTCCGAAACTATCTTTTTATCTGAGTTCCGGGTTTAAAATGCATGAACTAAAATAAAAAGCCAGCATAAACTATTATTTAATTTGAAGGTTTAAAGTAAAAAGTAGAGCTGACACAATAAGTGAATCAAATACACGGAGGCACCTTTCTCAAATTTAGCAAATGATCATATGCTAAGGTACTGAGTACCTGCAAGACGCTGAGCACGCTCCAGGCTCCCAAACTGCACTATCACAAAGAGCACAAAGATTACCAGAAAAGGCCCGTGTGCCTTATTTTATCACAGGTAACTACCAGAAATCCAAATTTCGAGTGAATATGTGGGTATTTGTAAAATGGAAAATGAACAGAATGGAAAAACAGAAATAATCATTGAATAACCTCACCAATCTCACACCTCCTCGTCCAAAATGCCTTCTCAAACACAATTTCTAAGTTTTTAAGAAGTGGCCACACAATAAGCACACAGTTCAGCTTACCCTTTTCTTCATAATACACTGCATTTCTAAAAGGAAAACCAGTGACTGGTCATATAGCTCCTTTCACAATTCCCGTGTGCATGCTAAAATAACCAATAATCTTCCCGGACTTTAATGTTTTTGAATTTTAGGTCTTTTATACCAGAAATGTTAAACATTCTGTACAAAAAGAAAAAAAAAGGCACTGTAACTTGGCAATAGCGTAAAAATATCAAGACCAAGGGGCTGCTTCACACTTCTGGGACCAATGAAAGCACAGCTGATACAAAGAAATAATGGAAACATGCTGCTCAAGAAGTGTAAACCGCTTTCCCAGAAACATAAAAGTGTACTTAAAGGAAGGTCAATTACCTTTCCTCCTTCAACGTGGGACACTGAGACAGCTCTAAGTCACAGACAGACTGAAAACATGGGAACTGAGAGATCTTGGAATCAAGTGCTTGTATGTTTTAAGACTCAGGTAAAGTGCTTCCTCTGGAACAGAGTCCCCCAAGGCGATGAAATTACACATATTTCTAGTACGAAACCAGAGACGACCTTGAAACAATCAGAGAAGCATACTTTCACACCAGCAACCACAGCCTTTAACCTTTCCCATTTAAAATACAGCATTTTGTATTATCGTATAGCCCTAGTTCCAGCAGTGTTGTGGCAGTCACAGAACTGGTACTTCTCCAGCCATCAGCCCAGCACTAGCACCTAAGCTAACAAAAGCTGACTCAGGCCAGCCCAAACTTCAGCACATTACTGAGCAGATACCCCCAGATCGCCTCTGTGGTTCGCAAATACTGAACAACAGGACTAACTCGTGTAGCTGCCTCTGCTCCTTGGGACATGCTCCTGAATCGGGATTTTGGCACATACAGCAGCTTTGGCATGGAACTGGTGGCCTCAAAACAAGAGACTGAAGAAGCGGAATCCATTAAGATAATGGATAAGGAAAGTTTGCTAAAATAAGGCTTGGCTACAATAAAAGCCAGATGTCCAATGTTTTCCAGTTTCTTTACCACGATATTATTCAAGATTCGGCCCGATATTGCCAGTAGTGGATATGGCTTGTTATATTTGAAGTGAATTTTACAGGACTGCTTGCTTATGCTTTACCTAACTTTGTAACTCACGCTGAAAAATCTAAATTTTAATTCTTGTCTACTGAAGTCCAAAATGCCTATTTTCTACATCCACTTCTTAATGACCTAATCAGTTTACCATTCTAAACAAGTTCTTGCAGTAGTCATCTCTCTCTCTTGAAAATTTTACTAAAAGGCTTCTGTCCCCGCACTCACAGAAGGTAGTTACACAGCCGTACAGAATTATTTTACAGTAACACGTCTTGGTTCAGCTCCCACTCTGTGGATGGCCGCAGTGCTGTGAAACTAGATGGAAGTCCATCGAATTCTGACTCATCTTGTCCTGAGTGAAGCCTGCCGGTTGTGTTCCTGCCTGATTCCTTCCCGATGTAGTTGGCCAGCGTCACTGGGTGGGAAAGCCAGAACTAGCATAATCCTGCACTGGGTCAGTGACTCTATCGCTGTTCGTAGCACCAAATAAATTGCTTTATCTAGCTCCTTGTAACACGCCAATAGGCATTTCAGTTCAGCCACTGCTCTTCTGCATGTCATTACCAGGCTAAGGATGGAGTAGTTCATAAATTTAAGACAGAACGAGCAATAGGGGCAGTAAAACTGCGTGTTAGGGGACACTACACCACCTCAGGTTACTTCCAGACCAGCAGTGGCTGAATACCCCAGCTAGCATTAACCTACCTGTCCGGAGTAGCTACTGAACCCTCAGTGCCCGGAACGCATCGCTGGCCAGTACTCTGGAAAGCTTAGGCTGCAACTTTGTCTGACCTGCAAAGAAGTTACATCCGTTCATGTAAGTACGTTGGCAAAGATTCTTGTCTTTGCGATCAAGTTTTTGAGATTCCTTTTCAATCGACTGTCAGTTCCTACTGCGATGTAGGAAGCTCCTGAGTCTCAGCTAGCATGCCTGGCACTGCTTCAGTGGAAGTCAGAGCCTGCTGCTGAAGCTAATCTGAAAAGAAGTCAGCAATACAGATCCTACCCTGCAGCAGAGCAGCCAGAAGTTACCTCTAAGCACACGAACACTCCTCAATTACATTTCCTTTACACAAGAGGGGAGGTCGGGCAGGTGGGGCAGTGCAATTACAAGACTCACGACACAGATTTTGTTAACTTTTATATCCAGAAAGTACTACAGAAGTACTTGTTGAAACATTACTGTTTGGTTGGGGGTAATGGCAGAAAGGAGGGAAAATCCTCCGTTACAAAACCACCTTAAAGAATATCTCAGCAAGCAGAGACGAGCAACAATTTCAGCCTTCTGAAGGGGATTGGGTAAATCTTTTCTCAGCATGGACAAGCCTCCAGTGCTTTGCCACAACATTCACGGGATTTGGGTTTCACAATGATGATGGGGACAGAGGGGGGGAAGGCTAAACCAAAAAAGAGCACCTTCTATAAAGTCCCACCATGTAGGCGAGGAGCAAACACTGCCTGCATTCCAGCAGCTGCCGGTACTGGAGAATTTTAAGAGAAATTGCACAATTATTTGGAATAGTGCATTTGAAGACTAAAAGCCTTGGCAGAAAATGTCATGCTTTTCATAAATGGGACAATTTTTAACCTTTTAATACCAGCTTTAGGAAAAGATGCTAATAGAACCTATAATGTCAGCAATACATATTTTTTTTAGACATTCAGTCAATCTTGGAATCTAAAAACACATACTACACATTTTGTATTTTTGCATAAACTGCATTAATAAATATTATATATTTTAAAATCACAGCTATTTAACTTTTCCTTCCCATAAATCATCATGGCCTACATTATTTCCTTGGCTTTAGAAATGCCTACTTAATCAAATACGCACAGCTAGATACAGCTGGAAATCAAAAACAAAGACTTCAAAATATCAAAGAATTTAAATTACATTTTTCCAGTTGAAACACAAAGTTCACCTTATCCACTGATACGCTGAAGCAACAAAACGTTTTACTCTTCGAGGGCAGTCATTTGTATTCTCTATGAAATAGTTGTGGATGTT
The DNA here is from genome assembly GCF_040182565.1 of Anser cygnoides. NCBI lineage: Eukaryota > Metazoa > Chordata > Aves > Anseriformes > Anatidae > Anser > Anser cygnoides. Next base: position 8,282,145 of record NC_089877.1, on the reverse strand, counting down.
AAGCTTTGGAAAAGGCTTAGAATCACTCTCTCAAATTCTAGATTTTAATCCTGAAGTAAGCTTTAAATGGACGTGGAATCCAGTGTGAAAAACACTACAGAATATCAGAAACCGTAATACAAATAATACTCCTCCTCTAGCTATTTTTTTCCATTGCTTTTAATCCTACTTTGGAACTATTTTTAAATTATGATTGTTTTAAATAAATGTGATTACATCTTTTTAAAATAAACAGTAGTAAACTAATCATAGAAGGATAGAATATCCCGAGTTGGAAGGGACCCATAAGCATCATCAAGTCCTCAAGTCCAACTCCTGGCACCCCACAGGTCTGCCCAAAAGTTTAGACCATGTGACTAAGTGCACAGTCCAAACACTTCTTAAATTCAGACAGGCTTGGTGCAGTGACTACTTCACTGGGGAGCCTGTTCCAGTGTGTGACCACCCTCTCGGTGAAGAACCTCTTCCTGATGTCTAGCCTAAACTTCCCCTGCCTCAGCCTAACACCGTTCCCATGGGTCCTGTCACTGGTGATAACAGAGAATAGGTCACCTGTCTCTCCACTCCCCCTTGCGAGGAAGTTGTAGACTGCAATGAGGTCCCCCCTCAGCCTCCTCTTCTCCAGGTTGAACAGGCCCAGTGACCTCAGCCGCTCCTCATACGTCTTCCCCTCTAGGCCCTTCACCATCTTCGTCGCCCTCCTCTGGACACTCTCCAACAGTTTCATGTCCTTTTTGTACTGTGGTGCCCAGAACTGCACACAGTACTCGAGGTGAGGCCGCACCAGCGCAGAGTACAGCGGGACAATCCCTTCCCTCGACCGACTAGCGATGCCGTGCTTGATGCACCCCAGGATACGGTTGGCCCTCCTGGCTGCCAGGGCACACTGCTGGCTCATGTTCAACTTGCTGTCAACCACAACCCCCAGATCCCTCTCTGCGGGGCTGCTCTCCAGCGTCTCGTCGCCCAGTCTGTACGTATAGCCAGGGTTGCCCCGTCCCAGCTGCAGGACCCGGCACTTGCTTTTGTTAAACTTCATGTGGTTGGTGATCGCCCAGCTCTCCAATCTGTCCAGATCTCTCTGCAAGGCCTTTCCACCCTCGTCCAAGTCCACAACTCCTCCAAGTTTGGTGTCGTCGGCAAATTTGTTCAAAGCACCTTCTAGTCCTACATCCAAATCATTTATAAAAACATTGAAGAGGACTGGCCCTAAAATGGAGCCTTGAGGGACCCCACTGGTGACCATCCGCCAGCCAGATGTGGCCCCATTTACCACGACCCTTTGAGCCCTGCCCGTCAGCCAATTGCTCACCCATCGCATGATGTTTTTCTTTAGCTGTATGCTGGACATTTTGTCCAGTAGGATCCCATGGGAAACCGTGTCAAAAGCTTTGCTGAAGTCCAAAAAGATCACATCAGCTGGTTTCCCTTGATCGACTAGATGGGTCATCTTATCATAAAAAGAAATCAAATTTGTTAGGCAGGATTCATAATCTCTATGAAATACATGACTAATTTGTACAATGCAAAAAGACATTGCACATTGAACAGCACATTGAACTTAAAGCTCATCTTCACTACTACTGTTCTGCAACCTTCAGTAATTCTATACTGTACACTTTTATATTCTGGAATTATGGGAACATATTTAATATCTGCATAGAAATTAAAACGGTCATTTCAGTAATAACTTTTTATGATCTACATTTATTAAACCATTGTCCTCAGCACATAGCATAGAGTCAACCACACCACTTGGATTCACGTCGCCTAATTTATGTACACCCAGTTTAAAAGAACTGCTTACATTTGACACAGGTTCACATTTTTATCACAGTTGTTCAGTAAATAAAACCCACAGAGGCATTGAGGCAACATCTAGAGGCTTTCCGAAGAAAATCATATCATGTTCTATATAATATCACACGATTGGTATGTCTTAAACTCTCCCGCTAATCCTCGCGTTTTCCAGGGAATGATTGGATAAGTAGTTTTTAAGCTTTTTTCACACTGAAAAAAAACAGGTCTTTCAGCGCCAGAACTTCCAGGATTAAACATTCTTTCCAGTTGTTGGCTCATGCCCTGAAGATCCTGCACTTTCAAACATCCCATTCTAGCCAGTTCAAAGATCAGGAAAATGAAGCCATCTTCTTTGCAGTCATAATCCATGACCCATGCTGTTAGATACTTAAGAACATCTCAAAAGCAAACTACCTTGTTTCAGCTCCCAGCGTGAGCTCGGCGGGGTGCAGGACCACATGACTGCCAGCCCTACCTCGTCAGGTGACGCGGGCGCTAATCTGATTTGGTGACTATAAAACTTTAATCAAGCCTAATGCCATCACATTCCAGGACTGATGAGGGGAGCTGCTTTGCAATTCAACACCAAACACTAATAAGATTATGAGTTGGGACTGCCATTAGATTGCAGCTTTCTAGTTTTCTATCCCATATGTAAATCAAACAAAAATATTGCTACAAACTGATCAGGCAGACTTAGGGTTTTGAAACAAAATTAACCAATGCATTTTGTTCCAAAACAGAGAGCATTTCGCTCATTGCCAGGGAAGGACAAGAGAATACGCTGAATCTTACGAGGCACAAGTAAAATGCAGCAAAACCCATTAATTTGAAATCAAGGTAAGTAAGAAATGTACATCAACATGTGGACATGACAGTCTTATTGAAAAACACTACTTTAACAACACAGCTTGCCGTAGCTGAAGGACCTAAGAGTTTAAACCTGTAACCAACATAGGCTGCATTCCAGTAAACAAAGCAAAACCAATGACAACCACGACAGGTGTGTTTCCTCGTATCAAGCACAAACCACCTAAAACTCCCTTTAAGAAGTGCTCCTGTTTGGAGGACACTGTGGCTTCCCCCAAATCCACAGACTACAGCTTTATAGAGAAATGACAAACATACGTACAGACCAAATTCCAAGCATACCTTTTCCCAAATGTTTTGATTCCCTCACTCACCCATTGTATTCCCTCCATTTTCTCCTTAGGTAATTCTCACCCGAGATCCTTGTAATCCATCCTAGAATCTGGATTTGGCATAGGCAAGCAGTTCAATTGGATCACAAGGGACAGAAAACTGAGTGATTTCTTCGTACTAGAGCTAAGAGTTGCAGTTTAAATTGTCATTAATACTTTATCAGGCCTAGAGTAATATGCATGCACCAAGAAATAAAGGGTTTTTTTTATTCTACAGGTTAGACATTAAGAGCTAGAGGCAGGTTTAAAGGTCTATATTTTACAAAGAGCTGAGTATGAACGCAGCCAGTCGCCATAGCTCAGTTGACAAAAAGTAATTACTAAGATATTTCCTCATAATTTGCAATCATCTCTATGCTCTGTAGTTTCTCTGCATCTCAATTCCATTCATAGAGCAGGAATAATAGGAGTTAGCTACCTACTAATGTATAGTTGAAGATGAGGCTTTTATATATCGTAGTATCTGGAATTACAGTTTCTGTAGTCTTGCTTTGTGATCTGTCAAGACAGCTCCTAGTGGGATCCTTCCCAATGGCTGGAAATTTTGGACCGTGGACACGTGACCCCTGGCAAACTTTTAGTATAATTCAAGAGAGTGGAAAAAGCTAATATCATTCCTGAAAATGAAACGCCATTGACTTAAAAATTAAGAAAACTCCATACACTCACTTTTTTCTCTACTTTTCTGAAATTTACAAACAAGGTCAGGTGCCATAAGTGATGTTTTTACAAGCACATATTCATTTGCAAAGCTTTATTGTATTAAATAGTTAACTTTTTAAAAAAGCTTAAATCCTTGAAAAATAGCTTATTTCCACCTGCTTTCTAAATCAGTAGGGTGTTAATCCTACTCCTCACCATAAAATGTGACAGAGGAGAAGCAAACATCACAAGGAGAATTATTGCAGTAATTTCTGAAATCCGGTTCTTATACTGAAAGACTATTTATACTTCTCCACAATTTTGTGGTAATACAGTCTCTCCTGGTGTAAGTTACAACGTTAGAGACATTTTTTCTACGTTTCAGAAGGTATCGGCTCACAGAAATCATTACAAAAGTCTCACTTTACGTTAAAACATACAAAATTCTGAAGTAGCTGTGAGGTTCATTCATAGTGTGAGGTGAGTCAACAGCTCACAGCAAAAGCTGGAAGGTTTCATTGCCCACTCCCCACTGTGTGTAAATACCCTTTTCCTTATTGCATCCACTCAGCAACAGAACACAAGATCAACCTATCAAGAAAGTGGATAGGTAGTTCCAAGTCAGATCAGTGAGCTGAATCAGCTCTAGAAAGGATCTGACAAGCCCCAGGCTCTGCTGGACTGAATCAGTGGAAGCAGAGGAGGAAAAGGAAACGAGACTTCCTCTTGTAGCATCAGTGGCATATTATATCCACTCAGGAAAGGCTGAGATTTCCAGGAATCAAGATTTCCAGGAATCTTTGACTAAAGTTAAACATGTTTAATGCAAGAAATTCTAAAAATGGTAGGAGCATGGCACAAGTGTTGCCAATTACAAAATGCTTTCGGAATTTGGGTTCTGAGTCTAACAATTATTTAGCCCCTAGTTTTAATTTCAATGGGAAAATGAGATAAAAAGGAAGAACAGAATAACTCCTTGTCAGAGAAATAGTAACAAGAAAGAGAAGAATAGAAAGAGAAGGCTCAGCCCTGCACATATAGTTATACCTACTCCGTGAAGTTAATATAACCTGTTTTAATATCCTTTATTTAAAAACAAGCAAAGAAATACTGTCTCACTGAATGAGCAAAAGTGTGCTGCTCTGCATGGGGGTGAAGGTAAAAAAATAAATCACCGAGACAACATACAGGCAGTAAGTATATCATTCAATTCTGTCTCTGATATGTGCGTGGTGACTTAACAAAGGTAATGTCTCTGGGTTACAAGTGTTCTATAGCAAAAGTTCTCTAATACATAGGTTGCACTTTTTAATAGTGTTACACGCACCTGCAACCACTCATTTCTGAAACGATTTAGGTATTGCACTCTGGAACTATATAGCACAAAAAGAAATGGAAGAGCCGATGTGAGGCTTTAAAAGTTGAGAACTCTGCCAGTTTCACCCTCCTCACTCAATGACACACAGAATTTACACTGAAGGTTCTCACCAAAAATACCTGATCCTTGAGCTCTTTCAAAAGAATTGTGAATCCTGTTCCAGATTTCCACCAATCATTAGTCAGATCATAGAAAATGACATTTATTAGATATATTTATTTCTTGCCATGTGATTTTTTTAAAATGCGTCTTTTGATTCTCCCCACCACCACCACTTGTGCTGGACAATAATCTAAGTTTGAAATTAAATGTTTATTATTCAATGTCTCAGAATTTGGCAGCAAATACAAAACAGTGAGACAACTATTGTGATACTCTCGACGAAGATCTTTAACTGCCCACTCTTTAACATGAAAAGAAGCTTGGCAGCAGCAAAATTAATGCACTGCCACCAGCTAGGAGAACATAATGCTGAAACTTCATGTTCCTGTGCAAGAAACTAATGTGCAGGGGAAAAGTTGTATTGCAGGATTGTTAACAGATTGTTGCTCTTTCTTCCTGTTTATATTTAATATGAGTATTCATTATTTTTCCTCAAGTAAAAGAGAAAAAACACTTAACAAACACATGTATCTGAAAACCATGGTTTACAACAACAACAAAGAATTCATGCATCAAAATTAAATTAAAGATTGAGAGTAGGGAATTGTAACACTAGAGCCTCATTAGTACACCCTTCTATGTGCAAATGTCTTCAAGTAGCTTGTGATGCATGTGAAAAATAGATTTACATCAAATACATGTGAATAACCATGTATTGGCTCTTCCACACGCTCACAGGGCTTTCTCTTAAATTCACAGTACTATAACGTAACCTGTTGATTCACAAAATAAGCATACCGTTACTTTTTTCCCAGAAAGATTAGAAAACCGTTTAAATTTCTTTGTATATAACAAGAACAGAGGAGGAAGTGTGAAATTTGGATATTCCGCCAGTTACATGCACTCAGTTTAGGGCGGCCATGGGCTACCACGTACAAAGCCACGGGCGCAGGCAGCTGACATGAGGCGAAGGCCACACGAACCTCCCAGAACACACACAGCAGCTGCACGGAGTGCGAGCACCTGGCTCAGCAACAGACGCCAAGGGAGCACAGAAGTTACATTTCCCTGAGAACGCAGCTTTTGGCTCTCAGCTTACGGCGCGACCCTCCTTCCCTGCGGCAGGTCTTTAAATCACGCCTTTAATGAAGCTTCGCAGCTGTTCACAAACAGGAGCGGGTCCCCAGGCACAAGCACATGCTGCGCTTATGCACCGTGCCGCTATGCAGATACCGCTGAGGAAAACCTGACGGGAAGGGATTTCCCGGGGCCCTCCCGTCCCCGCTGGCGTTAAGGGGCGCGCTGAGGCGCGGTGCGGGCGCTCGGAGGCTGCCGAGGCCCGGCCGGGCTCCTGCCCCCGGCCCCACCGGGTCCCAGGGGACCGAGCGCGGCCGGGGGCTTCACGGGACGGGACGGGACGGGACGGCTCCCACCCCCTGCCTCCTCCCGATCAGCCGCCGTGCCGGGCCGGGCCGGGTCGCGGCCGCCCCCCCCAGCCCGGTGCCCTCAGCCCGGTGCCCTCAGCCCGGCCCGCTCCCCTCAGCGCGGTCCCCACTCACCTGCCCGCTCGCCACCGGGCGGCCCGGCCCTCCAGCCCGCGACGTGCCAACAAGGCGGGCTGCCATTGGAGAGCGGCCTTCCCGAGCCGCCCCGCCATTGGCGGCGACGGGCGGGCTTCCCCCCGCTGCACGGCGCCGCTCTCCTGTCAGGCGAAGCCGAGATGGCGGCGCGGGGCGCCGGGGCCGGCACCACAGCCACGGGCGGCCCCGCCACCAGCTTCCAGCGCAAGGCCGCGGCCGGCAGCCGCCTGGCCGCCGTGCCGGGCACCCGCCCCTCCGTTCGGCACGGGCAGCTGCTGCTCTCCAGCGGGCTCCCCTCCCTGGACGGTGTGCTAGGTTGGTGGAGAGCGGCACCCGCGAGCCTGCAGCCGGCCGGCGGCACCCCCTGACCCCCGCCCCCCCCCCGGCCGGCCGGGGCCCGCTCGGGGCTGGGGGGGGGCAGAGCGGGGCCCGGGGCTCGGTTCCCCTCAGCGCGGGTCCCTGAGGCGGCGCGGTGAGGGGCCGCGCCGGGCTGCGAGGCGGTGCCTCGGACCGGCCCCCGGCGGTCAGCGCTCCGGTGCGGTCTGCGGCACGGAGCAGCGCTGTTTCCTGTGGGAACTCATCCGTCTCCCCGGGACTAACAGCGCGTTTCGTCTGCGTTAGGCTCGGGTGGCCCTTTTAACGGCGTTTGTAACCCCTGATACAGTCGCAGGGTGTCCTCGGTGTAGGGAGGTGAGACCGGGGTCAGGTGAGGAAGGTTTGGCATTAGCTTTGCTCCCTTGTCTCTGAAGGAACACGTGGAAATGGGAACATATCCCCTTCCTAAGGACTGCCCGTGTGAGTAATGATAAATACAAAAGCTGTACCTGTCCTATAAAAGAAGTGTTTGCGGCCTGAGTATCTTAAGAAGCACGCTTTTATTTGTTTTTATGTATCTATTTGTGAGCATGTGTGTATTTTGCACAGAACGTGAATTTCCATCAAGGATTGGTATCTGTGTGGCGTAAGCTCGTCACCCCTAAGAGAGATGTACTTCATTAAGCGTGTGTAGTTTGTGAAATGCTTTGATCACATAAACATAAGATTTGCAGTGAATAGTTCTTGTTCATTTTTCAGTTTATAAATAGCAGCTTTTGCACGGCATGGGTCCGAACATGTGGACAGCTCCTTGTGCCAGCAGTTCCCTAAATCTGCAGGCACTCACTAACATAATTAGGGGTTTGTTATGGAAGTTGGGAAGACTTTTTCCAGTATATGTAAGATTATTTCTAAAATACCTTTTCCTTGCCTTACAAATACTCAGTGATTTCCTGGCCTAACAGGCTTTAAACTTTTAAAAAAGTTCTTTGACCCTAGAAACAGAAACTCTTGAAAATACTTTTACAGAGTTTTTTTAGGATGTGGCATCTTTGAAAAACTGGAATACTCTCTATTCCTATGTCAAATCTTCACTAACCTCCTTGCCCTTCAATCACAGATTCCTGGAAGCTGAGTGGGTAGGCCATCAAAGACTCTTGGGTCTTGTGCACCATCTCAGTGGCCCTCCATGGGACTCACCTCTTTCTTACACGTTTTTGTCCAGAAGCTGCAAGCCAGATACTGTATTATTTGGCAGACAGGAAGAGAGAGCTTGGGAATAACTGTGAGTAAGGGACACGTGAGCAAGCGTGGTGTTATTAGACACAGGCCTAATTAGGAGCTTTGGAAAAGAGGAAAAGGCAGAGGATACGTGGAGGAATTTCTTACAGCTACTTGTTGATTTGCACATTGTTGATCGCTAGCTATTTCTTAATAAATGCATTTCCCTTCAAAAAGAAGAGGTAGATCAGTGCTGCACTGCAAATGCTGTCTTAGCAGTAAGGCCCTCCTTATATCCCCCGGCTTTATATTCAGGTGTACCTTCAAGCGTTACAGACCGTGTATGTCTGATTTCAAAGCAGTTCTCTGTAGAGAGTTGTAACTATCGTATAATATAAACATCGCTTGTTTGGTGTTAAATGGTCTATTTCAAGCTGCTTGAAAAAAGGCCACAGACACTCATTGAAAACAATCGTTGACACTTCTCAAGTTGCAACATTTGTTGTGTTTCTGTCCTTACGATCTGAAATCTCATTGCTGTAAGTAGCAATGCAGAAAGTTAGAAAACTTGCCTGGTTGTTTGCGTGTAGTACTGCCTTAGATACTGGCAAAACGAAATAAAAATAGCAAAATAAGAAAGAAATACAAGTTCACATTGGATTTCTTAGGGAACTTAAAGATTTTAACTTCCTTTTGATTTTATCCATGTTTCTGCTACTTTTTCCTGCGGCCTGCTTTTTGCATAACTTACTATTATTGTTGCTCATTGAAATACGAACACATTACCATGGTAACTGCAACAGTTTTACATTCCATCTAATAAAGTGTCCTTGCTTAAATTCTTCACAACATCTTATAACATACAGCCAACCTTCCTACCCAAGTTTGCCTTTAGCATCCAGGATAGACATACATTGCTGCTCTGGCTTGTAGAAAGAGGCACTACAACCGGTGACCTGAAAACAAAGCTTGTGAGTACTTTGTGTTGAGGTACTGGCTGACAAATATTCTCTCTTGTACGAGCTATTTAAAAACAAGAGACACTACATCTGTGGTGGCTACAAGGGAGCTTCAGATAACCAAGATTTTCAGTCATTATTGCCACGAGGTAATCCATTACTTATGGCTCTTTTGACCATAATTCTATGTCAAGTTGTGTTTTGGTAAAATCTCATCATTCTGAGTTATTTTTTTTCATGTGCTGTATAGAATGTGCTAGTTTTAAACAACTGTTGTTAGCAGCACTTGCTTTCTGTCTCCTCAGAGAATTGAATGCATTGAATATTTAAAGCATACTTTGTATCAAGCATGATTTTGGTATTTTTTCTCCTTTCCCCTTGTAGTAGAGCTTTTGGGTATATATATACACACACACGTGTATATATATATATGTATGTATATATGTATATATATGTGTATATATATACATATATGTATACGTATATACATACATATATGTGTATATTTTTTTTATATACACACATGTGTATATATATATATATTTTATTTTTTTTCTGAACAAACAAAATGAAGCAAAAATTGGTGAACCAGAACACGGGGATTTCGTTCTGTCTTTCTAGTAACTAGTACTTACAGTTCTTTTTTAAAAGTACCTAAGAAATATTTGATTCCTTGATACGTTTGCCATAAATATTGAGGAGTTTGTACATCTTGGTTCAGGAGCATAGCTTAAACTATCTGTCATGCACTGAGACACAACGATGAAATTAGTAGCTGACTGAACATTTGTTCAGTGATGTTTGCGCTGTGATGTGCCACTAAAACTCTGGTAGCTTCATGACACGGCAGTGAAGTGATTCTGTTGTGTTTTGAGTTCAGGCGTTACAAAGGAGCAATACTAGCACTTTTGCAACTTTTGTAGAAGCTTTGTGATCACTCTAGACATGCTGTTACCCCACCTGTCCCACCCATGCAAGCAAAAAATATCTCTTTACTCTTTTGTTTTTATGGTCTTGCGTTTCACAATTTTTAGTCTTTTCTTTCACAGGCTTTGGCCTGTGATTTGATGTGTTTATTTGTTTGGTTTTGTTTGTTTGATGTTGTTTATTTTTGTTGTTGTTTTAAATAGAAAATACAAGGTCAGCAGCCGGAATGTTTTATGTCAGATGTTCATCTAATTTGTAAATGCACTTTCTGTTTTGGCTGCTTACTCAGCATGATTTATACGCAGCATCCTTTTTCTACCTATACAGAGCAACATTTGGAGCTGGTTTATGTCTTCTAGTTCTGGCTTGCTTACGCCAAGTCCAGCATCTTGACTTTTTGCAGTAGGCAGCAAGTAATGTTATGCTAGTAATGCACAATACCTAGATTGCTCTAATACAATTTATTGATACTCAAAAATTGATACCTTGTGTCTTGTCAGTCATATTTCAAGTAATGCTTCTTTTAAAACATTCAAAGAAATATTTTTCCTCCAATCCGTTGATATTCTGTCCTGGTGCAGGACAGAATCCTTAATTTTGGAGGTAATTATGTATAATATGAAAATGGAAAAGCACGTATATTGTTTGGAAATCCTGTTGATGTTATAATCTGTGTAATTATATTGCATTCTAGATCATCTGGTGACTTTTACTAGAATGTGCATAGAAACTTAGTTACTTAGCAGCATTAAGGAGCTAAAGATGAGTTCACATAAATCAGTGGTGAATGCAGAATTCATTGTCTCTTGATCAAAACGAAGGCTACTGTAGTCCTCTGGCCTGTGGTCCTTTGGCATCTGTTTGGCCTATGGGAGAGAAATTTACTTTTTCTCTTCCTCCTGGGTATATATCAACTTTATAGGTGCTACAGATATTTGTAGTCCCATCAGCAGAGGTAAAGATGAAGAAATTGATCCAATTCCTGTATGAATCAATTTCCAGTGAAGTTTAATGAGCTCTTAATTTGATAGACTGTTACACTCTTCACTAGAGTCTGACTGTAGAGTCCAGAATTGACTTCTTTTATCAAAAGCTTTGGATGCTGCGCTGATGTGATTCAGTTTGCTCCCAGCTTGCTTTTAGAGCAGGATTTAATTGTGGAAGACATACTGCAGTTTCATTCATGCAAAGCACTGCAATAGACTGGTTTCATATAATCATCCAAACGCTTCCGAAATTTTTGGAGCTTTCCTGTCACAGTCTTATATTCAATAAAATATTTGTAGTCTAACTTCAAGTTATTCCAATATTTTCTGTCTTGGAATTCAGATTATACAATTGTTCGCTCTTCACATGAAGTAAAACATGAATTCTTCTTTTACCTTCTCTGTTTAAATTCCTTCTTGGGACAACCATTTAAACCACTGTTACATAATTATACTTGTTTTCTCTTTGAGGAACAAATAAATCAGAACAAGACTTCATAGATTTTTTTTCTATTTTTTTACACTGTTGAGATTGATAGGATAAGAGCCTGTGTATCAAAACATATGGGCTGTATTCGTTTCAGTCTCTTATTCATTCGGTCATCTGTGATTGGAACATAAGCATTGATTGCAATTGTTTAAGCAAAAAGAAGAAAGTTGTGTCCAATTGGTCAAAATATATTTTTATTTTTAAACAAATATTTTACACAGCTATATTGATAGAGCTGCTTCTGTGTCCAAGATGTACTCAAAAATACTTTAATAGTATTTTAATACTATTTAATTTTTAATAGTATTTTTTTCAGGTTGACTTTATTTTATGAAGTGTCAGTCCAGCTCTTATTGGGTGAAATCCTGCCTTATTGTTTTGTCTATTTTCAGTAATATAATAAAAACTAGTGGAGTCAGGATTTTGCCTGACTGATTTCAGTGGGAATTTGTGAGCATCTTAGCAGGTCACTTCATGTATGTGGTTCTTGGTACGAAACAATATCACCTGGCAGTGATTGATATGGATTTAATTTGGAGAATGTTTACTCACTTGAGTCATCCACGTAAAAATTCCCTGGCAGGGATCATAAATCGTTATTGGAGGACTTGAGTATAGTTGCATAGAGCTCTGCAGGATCTTTTTTACCATGACGATGATAGTACAGTATATTGTGAAAGTAATTGTAATGTGTAATATATAATTACATGTAATGTGTAATTATTTCATAATAGAGAATTGTAGGAAGTATTGCAAAGGTAATTAAAATGTTGTTCACTTTTGTATTTTTAAATTCCCTGTTATCACCTTTCTTTGACTTATAAACTAAGAAAACTCAATTGTTCTCTAACGTAGCATTAAAATGTAGTCTTACTCTCTTCTTCATTTTGTTTTCTTTCCAGGTGGAGGCTTAGCTGTTGGAACCCTTCTCCTTATTGGTTAGTATAGAATATATAGATAGAACAAGCCATATTCTGCTATATTTTGCTAAATTTAATACATTATTAAATGACCTGTCTTTTTATTGTGTATAAAAAACACACTTCCCATTTCTGTTTTTAAATGCTATGGAGTTGCTGAATTAAAGGCCTTGAGCTATAGCTCAAAAGAAAACAAGGATCTAAGTAGCACATAACGCAAGCAAGCTTCACAACTTAAGAGAGTGTCATTTCATCCTTCCCATTGTAACCTTCTTGTTGTTCTGAAGTAGGCTTTTTACACCTAAGAAGTTAAATCTGCTGATCTCTTAAACAATATTACTAGAGATAATTTAAATTTCGCTGGTATGAAATTTTTATGCAAAAACAAGGTCTTCATGGCTCTAGCGACAGACACCAGTAGGCTGGCAGTTGTTCAGTCTTTCAACCTTAAGTAAGATATAATCAGTAATTTTCAGTTATTTTCTGAAGGAGTAAAATGATGTGGTCCTAACATTTTACCTATCTTTACTTTCACTTTCAAATGACAATCATCACTAAGGAGACCGGTCTTTAACTTCACCTGCATTTGTATCTGCGTTTGTAGATTTAGCTATAATATTTTGAACTGTTACAACATTTCAAATAGCTTTAACACTAAAGAATATGACAGTGAAATATGGAGAGGGCTTATCTGAGTTCTCTTCTAGACGATATTGGGGTTACATCATGTTATCTTTGGCTACTATAGGGTTTATATGAACCTGTACTAGAAATTGAACAGCATTTTCAGTTTTCCAGTGAGCAGGGTAATTGCTCTTATTATGTCTTGTTGTTACTGTAAGGCTAGTTCTTATTTCTACATTTTAGCTATCATTAGAGGCTGTTTAGAGACAGGTATTGCTGTCTTTAGTGAATCTTAGAAAATCTCAATTTTTAAATAAAAATCTATAAATTGCTGTATGTTGTGATGCAGATCTAAGTAATTTGAATAGTTGTCGGACAGAAAAAATTCACTGACATTACCTGATTTCATATAGGTCACCATCTGTTTAATGGCAACCATTTCAGTTCAATTTTTTTGAGAACGCTGAATTGGTACAGCAGTTCACTTTTGCTGAAAGAAGTTGTCCAAATCCTTTTCCCTATTCCTGGCTGTGCAGTCTTCTTCCTTGAGCTGGTACTAGTGCTTTTCAATTCCTTGCTGAGATGATTCAGCTCTCTAGGCATACAGAAAATGGATCTGGTTAAAGTGGAGACTTTTCTCTTGGCTTAGTGACTAGAGTTAATATGGGAGATGTGTACTAGAGCCAGTACAAGGGGAAGAGAAGAACTAAAGAGTCAGAACTAGAAGACAGAGTATTCAGCCTTTCTTGGGGAAGAGAATACCAATTAAGCTTAATTTTCTCTTGAAATTTCAACCACATTTATGTGAACTCAGGAGAAATGTTAGAAATTTTATGTCTTACTGCTTTCAGAGAAGATCTTTTCTGACACAGTTTGAGAAGAGCTGCAGTCTTTCTATTGACATAAGGAGGAAAAAGTTAGAACCTATCATATTTTTCAGAGATCACAGATTATGAAACTTTTTGTGTTGTCTTCCCATTATATTCGTTGTCCCTGTCAGTAGAACTGGCTCATATCAAATGAACCTGCTGGCTATAAAACTGACATAAAACAAAAGAAGTTGGTTCTTTACACAGTATGCAATTAAGTGGTGGAATAATTCACTTGGAGTGTTGTGAGTGTTAAAAAAAAAAAATCAAAAAAATCATGCTTTCAGTGGGAAAGTAGGCAACTTCATGGAACAGAAAGCAGTTTGGATTACTAAGGACATGGATACCAAGCCTGGTTTGGGAAGTCCTTGAGCTACTAACAGTGCGAGGCTGGGCAAGTGAAGCACCATGTTTGCTTGTTCAGTTCTTATTACCTCTTCCTAAACATCTACTTTTGCCTACCGTTGAGCATAGGGTTAGATATCCATTTCACCTGACCTAAATGGTACCAGATGAAGTGAATACAAAGGCGGTGACCTCTTCTTTCTAATGAAAGAGATGACAATACTCAGTGCTTTGAAAATGATGGGATTCTTACATGGATGTTTTTTGGTTTTGTTTGTTTTGGTTTTGTTTTTTTCCTCTGAGTGCATGACTGTTCATTTGTGATCTGCTATTAAGCTTAGCTTATAGAAACATGAAGGAGAATTTCACTTTTAGATTTGAAAACTAATTTTTTCCAAAATAAAACTTTCCATATGTTATTTTGAAACGTGTAATTATATACCAAAAGTCTTGAAGGGAGAACTATATTTATTCATGACTCATTAGTCTAAAAACTTTTAGACTAATTTTTAAAGTTGGTGCAGGCAGAATTGTAGCTGCATTGTTAGAATATCCTGTCAATACACACAAAAAAAAATCTGTCATGAGATTAGTCTAGGCAAGCTTAATATTATACAGGATTGAAGCTGTCAGCGATAAACCTCCTAGGAAGATCTTTCTGCGTTGTACTCCAAGTGTTATAAAAAGGTTAAATTCTTCTCCCCTCCCTTCAACATTCTCTAAGGCAAGAATAAATTGCATTACTTTTAGCTTAGCTCCCTTTGCAAATTAAATGCTCATCTTCATTATTTGACACATTATCTTGGTTAATTTAACCAAATAATAGTAGATTCAGGATATTAAAATATTTATTTTAACTGTTGTGTTCTGGAGATGTAGTAATGGCACAGGTTACTGGATGTGACTGTAAAATAATGTTTGTAATATAAGTGCTCAATTTTTTAAAATTCAAATCATAATAATAAGCATCATGATTTCAATTGATTTCAATTGAACTTCTTCTATAGTATGTTCTTTTGACAGTGTTTTATTTATATGAAAATTAGAGAGTTGAGGTACACGATTATCTTACGCAAGATACTAGAGGAACCTGAAACTTACTGGGTTTTGTTCGTATAGTAAGATTTAATTATTTTTTTTTAACTGGTACTTTAATTTCAAGAGAGATTACTGTACTGGGTTTATGAGAAGTGGTAAAACTGGCATTCTGACTATTGAGTGAAATGGAATTTGAACACTGCCCAAACAGTTTGCTCAATACGAATGTGTGACCACTTGTTGGCTCTTTCACCTTAAACTGCTCCAGGAGATTAGCTTGCTAGAAGTGTCTCCCCTTTCAAAACAAACAAACAGTATAGCTGCTGATTAAACAAACTCCTTTCCTCCCACTCCCCAGTGTACGTAGACCTGCTGTATGTATGTTTCACCACCCTTAGGAAGAGTTTTCAGAACAATGTGTTTTGCATTCTGTATAGTGAGTTACAGTGTGCACAGACAGGGCTGCCCTGGGTACCCTATCAGGGCCTATTCCTACATACCTTTGAGATGCTGTAGCTTTGACAAGGTCATTGATGGCTAAATGTTTTAAAGATTATCGGTTGGAGGGTTTTTGTTAGTAGCTGAGGTCAATTATAAAAAGTTAAAGTTGTTTGGTTAAAAGCAGGTCTATACCTGTGCATTCTAAGCCCTGCAGCAGTTTCAGCTACTTTAATTAGCTATTCTTATTTTTGTTAGACATGCAATTTAACCTGGCTGGTAAGAGCTCTCTTCACTTGTCAATATAATTGAATTTATCATCTTTTTAAAATTGAAAAAGATAATCTCCAGACAGGTACAAAACAGTGATTTTCCAAATATAATTATACAAAATACAAGTTAATCAGAATTCACCTTTCTGAAATATGGCCAAATGCCAAATATTGTACCTTGTATGTTTGACAACTCAGTTTTGGCATGTGCTAATTAAATGCAAGTGACACAGAGTATATCCCCTCAAGGTTAGTAAATGTGGACATTAGTAAAGTATCTTTTAAATGAAATTTCAGATTATTAAAATAATCGCATCTTATAACCTGCAGCAATTCAGAGAAATGTTTCATAGCTACAGAAAGACTCACCTTAGGTCACAGTACTATGCAGTAGAGCTATCTGGTGAAAAAAATGATCAATACTGATAGGCTATGACAGGCTTTTGGCAGCTCTAGGGCAACCTGTCTAGGCTTTGTAAAGAGGAAAAAAAAAAAAAGCTATCTGTACATTACATTGCTGCAGTCTTATTTTTTCATCTTATAGCTCTGATCTTTGTAAGTAATTAAGATACAAATTATCTCTGGAGTTTTTCAAAGACCTTCGTGTCATTCAGTATACAGCTGTTTAAAAGTTAGTTGTTACAAATATGATCTATACATCTTTGTTGCCTTATGGTGAATTTTGTTCCCCTTCAAGTTACAGCGCTTCTCCTCCATCCCACCCTTGGAACACAAACACCTCTGGTGCAGGGGGAGCACTTAGGGCTAGGGATTTTTTTTAATTCTTGATGCCACGTGCTTAGACATAAATTTCCGTAAGTACATGAGATTTTTGTCCTTAATGGTTATATAAACTGCCTGGTTACAGTGCCTCACACATATCTGCTCTCTTTGTTTTCTGTGCTCTAGCTAAACTCCAGTATCTTAAAATTTGGTATCTAATTCCATGACCCACTGATTCCTCCTAGTCCTATAGACAGTCCACGCACAAAGGTGTTGAGAATGTCTCTTAAGTGTTCAGTAACCTGTACAGTATAGGGGTGAGAAAAGCCATAAATAGGAATTGGTCTTTATCCTTTGTTTTCGATGTGGTTGTATGCTGGAATTCATTGTGCTGATACTGACAATACTGCATTTTCTTCATAACTGGTTTGGCCATGGAAGCATGCTGTTGTGGAAAGAGGCCTCCAGATAACGGTCAAAATAAACTATTTTATTTATGTCCTTAATCTGTGCAATCAGAAAAGGTTTTGTCCTGGAGACAATATACATAACTTCTAGGTAAATGATCTCTTTTCCTTGTATAGTTTTACGCTTCACTAGTTACTCACCTGCCACTTAGCTATAGAATACTCTTTGTTCAAAAAGAATCAGAGAAAGCTGTGGACTGTTGTGTGACTTGTGGTGACTGGACCCAGAAAAGAGTCTGCAGCTGCACGAGTCTTGTTTGTCTATGCGCCTTGTTAGCTAGAAGTGAAGTTCACAATGAAGGCTGCTGACGGGACAGCCATTTAGTACAGAGGCTAAGAATAAAGATTTGGTCCAGTCTTGTCTTAAGTTTCTTGGCTGACTAAAATGCACTTAATGTTAGTTCCTACCCATATAGAAAGGAGGTAGTTCTTTTGGATGTCTGTATAATTTGGAAAAATAAAGATAACAGTCAAGCATTTATCCTAGCCATCAACTAGTAAGTCCAGGAGTTATCGGAAAACAAAAATACTTGAAAGCATTTTGCCCAGTTTAACTATGAAAATAATCAGTGAGCTACTGAAATACCTGTGCTAAGTGATTTGTTTGTTTATTTAGAAAAAGAAAGCTGTACTCCTATGGTTTTGAATAGCAATGTAACTATTGAATCCAGGGTACAATGGATGCTATCAGAAAAGCCCCATATGGGTGCACTTTAGGTCTTTTGAATACCACAAAAGTTTAGTGACCTAGAAATGAATCAATAAAAAGCCATCCTCTATGTGACAAATTGAAGAACTGAGGGATTCTTACAGATGCATTGACTTTAACAATTCAAGATACACTGTTTGTAAAGGCTTTCTGAGACACATTTAATCCTTTGAGCACTGTAGCAGACTATGAGATGTTTTATATTTAGATCACTCTCCCATAGTTCATTTTCATGTGTTTGCTGTTATGAAAATCAATGTAAGAAGACTAAAGGAAAGGGTAATGCTAAAATGCTTCTTCACACTGAACAGCAATGTTTTTAATTTGCTAATCTGAAAACTCCTCATTGCTTTGCAAAATGAGATTTGGAAGGGTATGGCAGGGTAAAAACCTCTTCAGTCCCGTTAGAGTAGAAATAAATCTAACACTCGAATTATAATCTTGGGCAAGTCAGTGAAAGGGTTTATTTCCTGTTCCCCACCACTTCGTTCTTATACAAATAAAAATTATTCTTAACTACTACAGACTCATTCCCTCTTAGTTTAGTTACATAATCATCAATGCACAGTATGATTTCTTACATTTATCCAGCTTTATGGAGTTTCTGTGTTACGTTTGGCACATAGAACATGCTGTTTACTTCCTAATGAATAATTAATATTAAAAATGATGATCCAGAGAGACTCTCTCTGTATAGTTGCACACACACACCCAAGGTAAAAATGCTTCGATTAAATGGGATATTGGCTCATACTCCATTAAATGTGAGTTAAATCCCGTCCGTATGCAATACAGCTTGGTGTTTGTGTGCCCCAAACGATGAAGAACGTGAACTTTAACCTCTAAATGAAAATTAATAAATCAAGTTTTTTGATTTGTCAAGATGTGGTAAATAGTACAGCTAAGGATTCTTCCAGAATGCCTGACTCATGTCCCTTTTCTTCTTTTGTTCAAAGGGAGGGAGATCTAACAGTATTGCCTCCACTGACATCTGCTGCAGCGATTATATGGGAGGCTTGGTGACCTCTCAGGTAGCTCAGACATATTTTTTATTTTTTGAATAAATAGATACCATACTGTCACTTTATAAGTGGCTTTGGTTCTTAAACTGAGAGCTTCATAGATGGAAATTAGCACATAGAAGTCTATATACCGTAAACAAAGTATTATCAATTATATTACAGTAAGCAGATAAAGCAGAAATAGCTGTAAAGAGAGCTGTGGGTGGGAACCGTGTATGTTCCTGGACTCTAGTTACAAAGAAGAACTACTCCAGTTATGTTTGTGTTGTTATTTTTTTTTCTCTTGTTGAAGCAATTTAAGGGCTAGGCAGGTTTCAAATAATATGTTTAACAAATAATACTGTAATACTTCTTAAAAACTTTAGTTGGTGTCAGTTCTACTCTTTGCTTCCACAGTTGGGCGTTGGTTTTATCTCAAATGAGCCTTTCGTCTCCATCCTAGTCTCACAAGGATCAACATCCTCAAGTCATGGCACAATCTATGGAGCTGAATCACTAGGAAAACACTTCTTCAGTAACTTTATTAATCACTAAATAGAGTAAAGGAAGCTAGAGTAAACCATATAAAATATTTAATGGCTCTAAACTTTCAAGGAAATTAGTTTGTAATTCTGTAATGCTTTTAGAAATTTCACCAATCCTGGTGAAATTTTAACAGGAAATAACACTAAGCATTTGTGAATATTGTACTTTTCACAGTACTGATCTGTCCATATTCTTCCCTAGACTGTTATTTTTGAAAAGATAAATGTGCCACTTTTATGTTAATATGTTACTGGAAGTGGATCGGAAGGCTAGTATGTCGTGCCAAACAGGTTAACAGTCTCAAAGGTAAATTAAATGAATATAATCTGAGTTCTTAAATCCCTTAGACTACAAAAAGCTGCATACATCAATGGCTAGTATTAGTAGGAATAGTGTTGTAATTATTGTATTCCCTTTGGTTTATTTATACCTGTTCTTATGTAACTTTTTTTCTTTTTAGCTACAGTGTTATGATAGATTTTTCTCTGTCAGAAAATGTTGGTTTACAGTTGCTTTTAGTTAATTTCTTTTTCAAAGAGATTTCTTTTTTCATGGTTTTAATGAATGAGAAACTTTATAAAAATATTTTTACTTAACAACAAGGTCAGTAATCTTGGAAGCTGAAGGGATTATTCTGTAGAAGGAGAAGAAAGAAATGAAACAATTTTTGCCAAATTATTAGTGTATGCCTTTTAACATTTAAAAAAAAAAAAAAGAAAAAGACAAAAGGTATCTCACATACTAAATCTGAGAGTGAAATGACAAGCAAGGAAATAAATTTTGTGTTGCCAGATGTTCCGTGGAGAATAGGGAATGTTTCCAGGAGAACTCTTCCTTCCCCAGTGAATTTGAAAATTTCTGTTACAAATTTCCGTGTCTTGTTAATCTAAGCGCTGAAAGTGGCAGCGTTTGAGTATGGTATCAGGAGTATTGCAGCGAA
Organism: Anser cygnoides; assembly: GCF_040182565.1. Lineage (NCBI taxonomy): Eukaryota > Metazoa > Chordata > Aves > Anseriformes > Anatidae > Anser > Anser cygnoides. Next base: position 8,261,651 of record NC_089877.1, on the reverse strand, counting down.
ATGCTATTTTTCTGTGATTTGCTTCTTAAGTTTCCTCATTGCTTTTAGGCTCTTTCTCCTTTTCAGATGTACACGTTCTTTCTTCATTTTCCCCTACCGCACTTTATTTGTTCTCTTTGATTGCTAAGCTCCAGAACATGCCGTTCTGGTACATATCAAAATGGTATTATCCCCATTCCCTCACCCCACTTTAGATATGAATGACAGCTTTCTCATTTTCAGCTTTTGTTTTTGATTTTATGAATTTTATTTTAATATTTTCATGTGTGATTCATAATAGGGAGGAAATTGTTTCTAAGTTACACAAACAATGGATTAGGAGTCTTGTTGGTTCCGCATAAAGAAGATCTATCTTATTGGCACGATCTAAAATTTTACTGGACGATTAATCAGGTTTTTATACTGTCAGGAATGTGTTGTGCTAGCTGTTAATATTGCTATAATTTTTTCTCTGTCTCCTAAAAGTAGAGAACATCAAAGATGGTTCAAATTTCAGAAGTTATTTACTCATTCACTTCCCCCATAGTTTTGAGTTATGCTAAACTTAATTGTATGAAGCTCATTAAGACTTTCTGATTCTGGCAATTTCTGATAGTTAACTTGCAACAAAGAGATGCTGAAGGAAATGTTTGCCTTCCTGGAGTCAGTGGGAGTTTGTGTGTTGATTTCAGTAGGCTAGTATTCACAACGTCTGTTAACAATTATTTTCTCACCTCTTAAACTGCAAGTTCATATGTATTTTGAATGTGTTCATGTTTTTGCTCCGGATAGATTTCAAAAATGGCATTGCAAATGGTTTTTCAGTCAATTGAATTTTTTCTGTTGAAGACTTGAATTATACAGATTTGCTGGATTTCCATTGTGTGTTGCCTATTTTTGTAGTTCTTAAAGTTTTGAAAGAAATACTGATGTAAGAATGTCTCTATAGGAAGTGTTAGCTTCAGTTTTAGCATATTTAATATGACCACATTTTGAAAAACATCAATTTATAGATATTTTAAGAAGTTGATTAATACTTTAAGCATAAAGAATATAAAGATAACACAGGTCTAAGAAATGAACAAAACCGCTTCCCATTGAACCATGATTTTGGTAAATCAATCTTGGTTGATACTACGGGAAAACTTGTTATGAAGATAGCACTATTCCTGTATCCCATCCGTATTGTAGAATCAACTAAACGATTAAGAACTATATCTCTGGCTTGAAAAATTAGGAATCAAGCATTATTTTAAAAATTTCAGATTCATATTTTACCTACTACGTCAGTTCTACATTACATGTTCTAGGAGGTAGACCAAAAGAGGGCTTTTATAGTGTTGTGAAAATAGAGGCTGGTGTTCTATCTAATAAAAAAAAAGAAAAATCCCAACCATTTTTGTTTCCACAGAGGAAGATAAATATGGTGTTTACTCCAATTTGTTGTTCAAGTATTTTCTCGCGGAGGGAGTTGTCTGTGGACACGACCTGTTTGTTGCTTCTGCTATGGAGCCTCCTGACAACATCTTAAAGGTAAAGACTCATAGCTTTTGACTAATAAAGTGCTAATTTCTTGATGAATTTAAATACATTTTAAAGTGTATATATTATATTTTAACAAATGAATTAGTCTTGGTGATCCACAAGAATATGTTGGGAAGTGCAGGAGTCTTTACACTAGCCAGATTTGGGAATTAAATTTAGCTTGCTAGCCTGCCTCTATAAACAATGAAGTAAGATCTTCTCAAGGATCAGTCTAGGGGCCTACTTATCCTTCATTTAGATCGTGGAAGAAACACAGACTAACTGGCTAAACTGAACGGTTTGTATAAACCCAACTGTTTACAGTTTCCACCTACCTATCACAAAAAGAAGTTAAGCTGCTTCCAATATATTAGGGAGGGTGGGGAAACAGCGTACAATCTGTGTGGATATTTCTTGTAGAAAAGAGAGAGTAGTATTTAACATCTTTAAGTACATCTTCCTTTATGCATGCTTTTTATTCTGACTGTCTTTTTTCTACCAGGAAATATGGTCAGTCTTGCATCAGGTCACATAGAAAGGTTCCTTGCAAACTTTCGTGAACTCTTAATGAAGCACTGATATTTTCCATTATCAGAAAATTATATAAGGGAAAAAAATCCAGTCAATATTGTAAAAAAAAAAAATATGATTTTCTGGTTGCTTCTGCATCAAGGGTCATATGACTGTTTTCTTAAGAATCTTCAAAGACTATTTCTGGTCAAAATTACTCCTTTTCTCGTTCTTTACCTAGTGATGGTAGTTTTTGTGCTTCATCTGTTCATTATGTTCTTCAGTATTCATGAAAAAATATATTCTTAATGAAATTATATGCTTGTGGTTAGAAAAATCTATTTTTTTTATGTTCTTGAACCTAAAAATTTCATTCTTAAATGAATACTTATTATCATTTGTTCTTGTCTTTTATAGTATAACCTAAACAAATAGGCTAGAATTTTACTGTGAATTATGAATTGCATAAGAATTTGTGCTTTTTATAATAATAGTTGTTTTTAAATAATTGATAATCAAGTCATTGACTGACTGACCATACAATATGTGGTCATTGCATTTGTTGTTCTCATTAAAATTAAATTAGTCAAATGAATATTTCTATTGCATTGTATTAAAATGTCTTAAAATAGACTAGCTCACATGCATTTTATTCTTCTTTCATTCACCTTGAAATTAATCTTTCATAGCATATCACATTTTTCCTAGTTCCTGTTTATTATGCTTTTGCTAGTCAACAGACGTTGTTACATACCTCCATCCTTCTTGTACCAGTTTGAGTTTCTGGTCAGTTAGTCTGATGCCGTTTAGTGAGCTCAGTTGTCTGATTTTTGGAGTAAGTTTTCCTTATTTCCTTATTTCACTAGGTAATAATACTGCATTCCTTTCTTGTAACTCCATAATGGTGTTACTAAAAGTGATTATAAAAGGATAGACAATGTTATTACAGGGAAGTTCAGGGAAATGTAATATTGTCTTGTTTTCTTTCTCCGTTTGTGTGTTTACATATCCAACAGTATTGTCTATGCTTTTCTACTCTTACCTTGACTGTTCAACCCTTCCTTTGCTTACAGCGAGGCACAATAGAGTTGATTTCTCTGATTTGTATTGCTGTCTTGAAACTGCTTCAGTGAAGTAACCCTGTAATACATTAGGCATCAATCTAGAAAATTATGTGCTTTCACACTTGGCAGGCTTAGGCACTTCTTGAAAAGCTAGTATGTATTGCCTAAAAAGGTGATATTGCAACACCTGGAAAAGTTGATCTAAGACTGGCATTGGCCACAGTTAGGTCTCCAAATCATAGAAGCAGTTTTCCCTAAGACTGCTTTAATTGACCTTTAAAGGAGAAGACCTTCAGGTGCTTCAAGAAGTTCTCTTCTATTGTAAAAGTGAAGTTCAAGTCAGGTTTTTAAGGCAACATATCTGACTGTTGAATAACATTGCATTTCATTTAGTGAGATTAGTAATTAATTTATTTTCAGTATCTGAATGGACTATATTCTTTGCTGGAAAGGCAACATGAATTTGATACATATCAACCTGAATTATGTACTTTGTGCTTGTTTTTTATTTTATAACATTCAGGTATGCATTCAGTGTATTCTATAGCTAGTTTTCTAATGAACTATTTTACACAGAGACAGTTCTTTATCCACCTTATGTCTTTATTGTGTGGTCACTCTATTTATAATTCTCTGCTGAGATGCCATAATTTCCCTATTCTAATTTTATGATGTGATTTGAAGTTTCTTGAACCTATAACCAAGACAAATATTGCTGGTAGTAGGAAGGGGAAAAGACATTCTTATAGACCATAATTATCTTGAAATTGTGTATAACTAAAAGACAAGCAGAGGATAAAAAGCCCTGATCAGCTGCCTAAGATATATTATATTACCACCCACCAATTTATCCATCATCCTTTGAAAACATATTCATGCCTTTTGTAGTCAAAGCTCCTTCAGGAAATTGGCATTAAGACGTAATGCAGAAAAATTATACACCTCTGGTAAAACCTACAGAACTATATACATGCTGTTTTTAGAAAGTATTTTAAACATTTGAGGGCATTTTCTGTTCAATCTATATTCTTCAGCAAAAGATAACTTTTTACTATAAGGGCATAAATGGTGGGAATAGGGTACCGTAAAAGAAATAGCATGGTATAATTCTGTGATAGATCATAAAACTGATTGCATAGGTAAATGGAAAACAAGTTCAATAATAATATTTCCTTCAGTCATTTTATATCTTAACGTTCCATTTTCAGTACAAAACCTTGTTAAGTTTAGACTGCAAATTATGAAAAGCTGTTATGTACTCAAGCTGAAAAACAAAGGGAAACTAATAAACAAAGGCTTTTTTTCTTGTATCATTTTCCTTAGTTTCATTGGGTTAAGTGTCTATATTATTTTTAAAAAAAATTTAGCACTCTAAAATTAATGCCAACTATTTTGAAGTTGTATATGGTGTGTTTTTGAGAATGGAACACAAATTTGAGGATATACTTATTAGAAGAATATGGCACAAGAATACAAATAAGAATAAGGATATGGCATGAAACTTCAACAGGGGAGGTTCAGGCTGGGTGTTAGGAAAAAGTTCTTCACTGGGAGGGTGGTCGGGCACTGGAATGGGCTCCTCGGGGAAGTAGTCACGACACTGAGCCTGCTGGAGTTCAAGATAACGTTCAGACAACACTCTTGGACATATGGTTTGACTTTTTGGGTGGTCCTGTGTGGACCCAGGAATTAGACTCAAATTTATGAAAGTTTTTTTTTTAAAAAAAAAAAACTACTGAACTGAAAAGTTCACTAAAACAAGAAAAGGAAAAGTATATTTTAAATATGTCATTTTGCTTAAGCCTGTTTGGTAAGCCTGAAAAAAGTTCTGTCTCTGACAAGTTGGTTATACTGACCTGACCTGAAGAACATAAAATGCACACTTAACTCTTTTCTCAAGGAAAAGATGAATGCAGAAAGAACTAAGCAAAATGTATTTTTGTTATTTCCAGTGTCATTTAAGAAACAAATGTGCAAAAAAAATATATATTACAACTAATATAATTAAAATAATTTTCTGCATTACAACAACATTGTTATAAACTTGACACAAAAGTTATAAGGGTGTGAAAGGGTATACTGGGAAAAAAAAATCACTTCTGTTAAAAAGAATTAAATCCTTTTAAGCAGTATGCACACTGAGAACTCTCTAAAGTGTAAAGCTTTGTCTTTGACAAAAGTTCAGACCAATCTAATAAAAAGATTTTCCAGAAGTAAGGAAAATCAATGTCTAGCTTCAGTTTCAGGTTTCTTCTCTACCAATCCTTGGTTGCTTATTAGGATATTTTCTTTCATGATCTTACTAATGAAATGATAAGTTTGTTTTTAAACAGAGTTCTTACATAGGCTATTAAATGTATCAGAATTTTAGAAGTAGTAGTTTTTAAAAAACAAATGTTCAGGCTTCAGTATTCAGAACTAACTATTTTACAAATCTATTTGGTAAGTTTGTAGAATTGATTTGCTCAGTTAGTGAACTGTGTCTTACAGTGTTCATCTCTAAGGGTGTTCATGAAGAATTTTGTCAGTGGTATTAAATCTTTTTAGGCTAGTGCATTATATACTGCAGTAGAGGTTACAAAATTTTGAATAAGGACACTCCCATTTTTATTTAGTATCTTCACATTAGTTTTCTTAGTGTGTCATTCTCCTTTTTGTTGCATTTATCTTTTACTTACTTTAACACTCATGAATTCATTAAGAAAATGCTGAAGAAAACGTTATCTAATATTCTCTTTCGCATTTCTGGTTTTCAGTGTTGTGAAATGTATCTGTAGTGGGAAAAAGTTGTAACAAAGAGTAGTGTATCTTTACCGTAGGGTTTACTTCTGTGTATGTGAAGTAGAGAATATATTCTCATGGTTTATAACAAAACAAAACCCTTATAGTACTTCCAGTTGCTCTGTTTTATGAAATCAAAAAGGTAAATTCTACTTTCTTCTTTCTCTTCATATAATTCTCATTGACATCTCTGGGTTGACATCCATTTGGTGCTTTTGAATGCCAAAGAAAAATGTCCGTAGAACTAACAGCCTTACCTGGAGATGGAAATAAATTGTTGTGCAAGGGCCCCCTGAAAAAAAAAAAAAATCTGTATCCAGTCATTTGTGTTCTTTAACAATAGACCTTGTCTTCACAAGTGTTTACAATCAAAATAGAATCCTCCTCCCTTTTGGGAGTAGGGCCCTTTAAACTGACATTTATATAATACATTATTGAAAAGAAAATATTTACCCTTCCTAACTTACCATCTGGTGTCCTTGAAATACTAAAAATTAACATAATGAAAAAGAGCCTCAAATTCATGTGAGTTTAAACTATTTAAATATCATTGCAATTAAAAAGCAACAGTGATTCACGTTTTTTTTTTTTTTTCCCATGTTTCTTTAGCCAAACCTGTGATATTACATTACAAGATAGTTACATAAAACCATGTGAACAGCATACTTATTGGTACAGAAATTGATAATGTTTAAAATTTTTAAGTACTATTAATTTTGCAGTTATCGAAACCCATAAGGATCAAAGGATTTTCTATAAGAGGGATTTCACATACAGCTTGGATTATGTTGCTAAATAATAGCACAGTAGTACTTCTTTAGCAATGTAAAATAGCTTAGAGAGGAGTATGATGCCTATAGTTGGTGTAATGCATTGGTAATTAAGAGGGTGTGAGGTTAAGCTTCATTAACTGCTGTGGGATTGTATCTTGGATTTTATTATCCCCTAGAGAACGTTAGAAGTGAGAGAGGTCAAACTGTTAGAATCTGATTTTGCTTAGTGCATCTGCCAAAACAAGGCAAGCAAAGTAATGTGGCAGCGAACACAGAAAGACCTGGACTGCTAGCAGATACGGATTGTACATCATTTCATTTCCTTTCCTTTCATTACACAGATAAAATATTTATTAACAAAATATTTTACTGCATGTCTGCATAAGTGTCATAAGTCTGGTTTGTAGAAGACAATATTATTATAATTGGATTGTCATTTAGTATTAGCACTTTAGAAAAACATTTTTTCAAAAATTATTTTTTCCTTTTAAAACAAGGCAACAAACTTCCTTCTGTTTTTTCATTTTTCCTTTCTACATCTCCCTCTAGATACAGATGGATGCCCCAACCAAACCACACTTAATAACTTTAGCACTTGTCTGCTTTTTTGTATTTTCATGCTGCATAGCAAAGACTTGTATTTTATTTGACCTCAAGAAATGCTGTATTTTTTTATTATTTTTTTTAAACTGTTGCACTGCTACATGCTTTGGGTTTGTTTGTTTGTTTGTTTGATGTACCTTATGAAAGATATGTCTTTTTTTTAGCCTGGGAGAATGTAACAGTTCTCAGGAGTTGACACGCTGATGCCACAAAATTGTCAGTCCCAAAGCTTTTTGAAGCTATATGATGTAGGAGCTGAGATATTTTTAAGCAAAAATAGGATAAATAGAGATTTTATGGGCTGATAAATCCACTCTCAGTTTCTTGGTCTTCTGTTTTTATAACAAGCACTTTTAGTTCCAAATTCTAGAAGTGTTTTAATAAATTTTCAAGTGTTTTAATAATCTTCTATTCTGAGATTCTGATTTTGATTCTAATAATACAAATTTATTTACTTAATCCTAAAGAGGCTCAGAATCTTCTTGGATTCAGGAATTATCAAAATGGAATTATCCTACTGTTAACTTCAGCAGAATTTTAAGTGTTTTTATATCTGGTTGATAGAGAAGTGTAGTTCTAAATCATCTATGTTTGAGTGAAACTTTTGTTTAAAAAAAAAAAAGCAGTATTGCTTTTGTTTCTTAATTTGTAATGAATCTGGGAGAAGGGGAGTTGTGATAGTATTTGAGCTAAAACTATTAAATCTTCTGCACCCAGATGTTTTGAGGAAAAGTCCAGGCTTCGTCATCTTTAAATGTCTCTCATTGAAGCCGTGTCCTCAACAGCTCTCCATGTGAGTCCATTTCAGATCCATTTTTGTGTATTTGTGACAGAAGCACCTTGTGTTCTGGGGCTGGTTTGGCTGGTCTGCTTCACCCTTTCCATAACTCTTTTATTTTGCCTTTTCTTTAAAAAGAAACCTAACAATCTGAGAAATGATTAATGCTTTGTGATTCTCGGACAATAAGAAAACTTTTCACGATACTGAAAAGTTGTGAAGTATATATCCAACCAGCCAGCCTTTATCCGTGAGAACATAACAACAGCGTCCTGAGAGCTGGAGCCTTTCTCTTGCTTAGGTACTCTGTATCACTCAGATGTGGTCAGTTTTATGAAGACCTATGTTCTTGAAACAAAGAATAGCATTTAATTTGAACAGTTGTCAGAAGAATGCATGTATGTTAGCTTTTCATCAGCATAGATGTACCTTCAAACAGTATATTTCACCTCTCTTTTATACAGTTCAGTGTAAATAGGGAAAAAAAGTAAATAGAAGCCGGGGTAATAGTGATGCAGTTACAAGGCAAATCTGGAGGGAAAGAAATGTTACTAGTTCTGTTTTTGGATCTTCGTTTAAAACATATTTATGTTACAGATAAACCCAGACCATGAATAGGATTGGAACACTTCGCCTATTCATGCTTAAGAACAATATCTCAGAAAGTGTTTAACCAAGTTAATACACCCAGCAGAGCTCAAGTGACTGGCCCTCAAAATACCAGACAGCTCCAAAGAGCAGACTGCTCTTTCCAGATTGCAGCTAGATTATGCAAGAAGCTTACTAAGAGACAAAGTTCATAACAACCTCATGCAAGAATGATTCAGGATACGTTTGCTTTAGCATAATGTATTTGTTGGCATAACAAATGATAAGGCAGTGAGACCAAGTAACCCCATTGATGTTTTAAGTCTCTGTGTATTGTATGAATTTGTTTCTTGCATGGAGACAAAAACACAGTGGCCAGAACTTGGTGCATTTTGGAGCATGCATGGTTCAACTAGGCATAGTAGTTATTGGGTAAATGCCTTTTGGGAAAGCAGCTGGGGAAATAAGAGCTGCTCTTGGTATGAGAGAGTTGTTAATGTGATCCTGGTCCTTTCTGTAGGGCAGCAAGGGACAAGACAGCATAAAATGGAATTGAGCTGACACACATGCTGCCACTGTACTGAGTCAGGGGATTCTTAAGTTGCTTTTTGTGAATTTAGTCATTTTTAGTAATTAATAATCTAGTAATTTAGTAATTTTTAAATGGTAGAAGTTTTTTATTATGTCAGAATAAAATATCCTTTATTAAGTTACAAGTTAAATGAAGTCTATTCGAAATGAATGGAAGCCTAGGATGGTTTTCATCTCTGGCATCCGAAATCTTTATCAGCTTCAGGTGAAACCGTTTTTCCTTGATCTCTTAATCCACTGCGTTCTTAGCACAGTTATGGCATACCACAGTGGCTAATTGCATTGTACTGATGCTGTGTCTCTATGTGATTGTTTTGGACTGAGCTGCTCAGGTGTCAACAGCTAGTATTGTAGTATTTGTAACGTCTCCCATTTGGCCCCGTGCCACATAAGAAGGCTTTGTTCTGTGTTTGACTGCAAGGCAGGAGCTTTTTTCAGTGTTGCATGAGGGTATTGAAGGAACTTACACATTCTCAGTAATACTTGGAGATATATCTTATATCTTATCTATTGACCTCTATTTTATTCCAGCATAAAACACAGTCTCGGTGTGAAACCTACAAAACCATTGTCTGTAATGATACAAAAGCAAATGTACATAGCTGAGTGTCCCTGTCCCAAATTTGTCAATTATTATACAACAGTATAACAATATATAACTGATAGATATTTGGAGTGATTCAGGAGGAGGAAAATGTTAAATGCATTTAAGAAAATATCGGCACTGTATTTCTCTTCACTTACAATAAAGTGAATGGTGAAACGCACCATGTCCTGAATTTCAGCTTCGCAGATGACATGAGAGCTGCCCTGTGACAGTACAGCAGATGAGGTAGCAAGTGATTGTGTCAGTGGTGGGATCAGAAACAATGCTCAGGGAGCTGGATGGAATGTGTTTTATCCAAATAAAGGATAATATAAGTGTACAATTCAGGGAATAGATTTGAAATAATCCTGAATTTTGCACTTTATTTTTAATTGGATATTTAACATTTTACATTGGTACTTATTTTAATATTTAAGTTGTTTAGTGCTTGCTACATACATAAACACAACTCTGCTGATAGCAAGAGTTAACCACCATACTTGGAAATACAGGCTAGTTAATCAACAAGGGTTTTTTAACATACGGTTATGATTCGTTCTTTAGGAAGGAATTCTTTCAGTTGGGAAAGTAGATAATTTATTATATTCTTTGTTTCCTTAATGAAAAATGCACAATGCATAAATACTGTGCTTAATATCCACCTATTGCTTTGTCAGCAGCACAACGAAGGTGGAAAGCAGAAAGTTTGTAATAAAGCATTAACCCTAATCCAGGCCTAAGTCAAAGTTACAATTCTGTCCTCATAAGACAATTAAATCCACCTGTGTGCAATACTTTTTTAAGATAGAAATGTTTGCATTTGAAACCTTTAAAAATTCCATAATTAAATGTGTCCCTTCTGTTTGCTCCCTTGTGTTCCTAGATGTCTGCCATTACTAGATACCATGCTTGATGATTAGCAGAAGGTTCAAAATGTCCTGTTGCAGTTGTCTTCAGCTTGTGTCTGTAGGGTGTTGTAATCTGTTGAATACTTTTTAAAGATTTATAAAAGCCAGCAAAGAAAAGGGGCTTATTATCAAATACGCTTAAGTTCACTATGCAAGGAACAGACCTATTGTCAGAAATGGTTTAGGAGATCAAGTTTAAAAATAGATGGAAAAAAAGGAATGTGTATGCTGCTCAAGATGCGTAGTTTGTGTACAGTAGCGTATACAATGTTATATTTCCATTCTGCATTCTCTTATATTTGTACAATCTGTTTTACTACAACAATTACATTTTTTTTGTGTTTTTTTTTTTTCCACAATCAGTAGGATCTAGTCTTTCAGAACAGTTATTTAATAAAGTTTTGTTACAGATTTTGGAATTGTCCACTATATTAAGTGAACTGCATTAGCCAATGTACTCTTTGGATAACAATCCGTATGTAGTTGACATTCTTTCACTCTCTACTTGTAGAAACTTCCAGCGCCTTTGCTTGATGATACCCACAGAAATGAATTGAGAGAAGAAGTAACACCTGCTAAGTCTGAAGATTTTCAGGATTCTATGAAAATAGCCTGGCGCTATGAAAATTTACCAAAAATGGAGGTAAATCTTCAGTATTTCATATTTTTGCCTTTCACAGTGAAAATCAATTTGCAGAGGAAGTTCTTTTCAGCACAGGATAGTACTACAGGATTGCCTCCTGAGGGTAAATCATCATTCAGTAATATGTTTCTTGGTTACTATAGATACAGAGAGAAAAGGAATTTGAGAGTTTGCAGGAAATGTAAAATTTAATACAGACAGTAAAAATTAAAAAGTAAAAGAGACTTTTTGCCATGGAATTTTTCAATGAGTATTGTTAAGAAGAGACAACTTTTTGTAAAAGTTGGAATAATCCGGTCAGTTACAAACTTTGTCCAGATGTAGCTATATACAAATAACTTACGTAGTTTTGATCAACAGTACTTACTAGATCTCTCTAATGAAAGTACTGTGTTGAAGCAAGCTGTTGACTTGTTTATCCATGTGCATAACCACTAAAGTAAACACTTGAGATTACTGTCACTAGAACCTAATCGCTGGGCAGGGAGAATATAAGAAACAAGCCCAGTGGTCAATCATTCAAAGTTTATAGCTGTTAGTGTTCTGTGAGTAATGTGTTTCCCATGGCTGGTGATTTTCATATTTAACCTAGTGGAACAATTAACCTTTAATAAAATTACAGCATTTTTGACTGTTCAGAACAGAAAATTTGCTTTGTCTATACGTTTTAGTCTACATGTTTTACAAATTCTAGTTTAGATGTAGTCATAACTGCCTAGTAAGTTCAGTCATATTCTTAAAAAACATAATTGGAATGTGACAAAATGATCTTATAAGGCTTGGCATGTTTGGTTTTCTGTGAAATTGCACAGACATGGCTATATAGTTGTGTCAGAAAAGACTTATATATGGTGACATGCCAAATCAAACAGCCTCCAGGGTAATCATATAATCTCATCAATTTTATTATTGTGGAGCTTGCTGTGCCACTTTGAACCATCCCCAAAATAAATTGTCTGTTTTAAAATCCAACAGAATTCCTAGTACTCCAATATGGAAACTATTGTATGTTTTTAACAAATAGTGTTCTGATGTTCTAACAAAATATAAAACCAAATAATCTGCTTAGGTGTGCACTCATTCTCTATTATTCCATCCAGTAATAGATATTTTCTCTGGCATACGTAATGTATTTGTCATGGATTATTAAAATGTGATCATGGAAAGTAGAATAAAATGATCAGTCTTTGGTGAAGTATTTCCCTTTTTATCATTGCAGCTTTCTGAAAGGGATTCTGATCATTCGGAATAGTTGATGTACAATAATGTTCTGTATACATTCAATTAAAAAAAATGAACTTAAAAATAAAGTCTAGTTCTTAAGCTATCTATATCAGAAGTCCTTCAGAATATAGTAGTTAGTGGAAAAAATATTTTGAAATTGATATTTCTCCATGTTTCATAATGCAGTTATCAGAAATTTTGGTGCTGTGCCAAATTAATTTGACTGGTAAATACACTCCATGGAGGAGAACATTTGATATTGCCTTGCAGCACCACGGATGGTTTAAAGCACTTAGTAATATCATTTAATTAACAGCTTAAGTTGTGTTTTATTCTTTAAACTTTGTTTTGGCATAAAAAAATTAACATTGAATAAAATTTCAAGGTATATTTCCAAATTGATTGAACTAATTAATACATTTTCAAAAACTCCTCTCAGAGAGTTTCAAGCCTGAAAGCGAGAAACGAGCTTTGCTTTTAGCTAGAACTCTAAACATGTTAGCAGATAACTTTTCTGTTCAATGTCTGGCTTTACATGAAGTAAGAACCCTTAGGAAAAGTTGTCTGTGGAATTTTTGTTGCCTAATTCAGTTCTTATTTGTAATTAATTAAGAGATTATTGTTAATATTTCAGGTATTCACTTCCATTTTACTGGACCTCACGTAGACTAGCTAGGTAACTGAGTTTTGTTAGAGTGCATGATATGTATGTTAGCACTCTTCATAACTCTCACAGCTTCTCTTTGCATATGTGCATATACCTTGTACAACAGCAAAACACAGATGATTTATCAGAAATCTGTCAGAGTAACAGGTCTTTTTATGCTTGAAGTGCCTTTGCCAGTTTGTTACTTTCATCTGTACCAGAGGTTAATTTCGTTTAAACTTTGGAGTATATGTATAGCCTATTTTGCAATGCAAGACAGTGTGTTTTTTCTTCTTTTTTTTTTTTTTGAATGAACTGCTTATGTTCTTGGGGCAATATATAAACTGTCACAGCATGAAATCAATTTTCTGCCTTGATTCATCCTAAATCTGAGATTTCTAGCACATTAGTATTGCAATTAGAAACATTAACAGCAGACGGTAGTGTAAAAGCATGCTCTGCTCACTGACAATTTAGCGTATTTCTCCATGTGCCAAAGTGGGAATCCCGGAAAGAACAGGCTTGAGCCTACAATCCACTAATAAATTTATCAGATCAAACTTAAGAGGAATGGAAAGTCTCTGGTTCGCACTCTCCATGGTCATTCTGCTAAGGCAGATTATTCATGCTTACTTGATTCAGGTAGGCTTTTTGCAAGCTTCCCCGCTAAGCCTGGGAATGCAGTACATTGAGGCCTATTCATAGGCTTCTGACATAGCCCGAGCTTTTATTGCATGGTGTTTTATTATAGCCAAATCCTAGTCTCCACCCAGTTTGTAGGCACTGTGCTTATTCTTTTGAATCAAGAGAGGTTATCACCTACCTTAATCCATGCAGCAGGGTGGATTAAGGACACCAATGTGCCTCAGGATTCTCAAAGAGGATCCTGGAAACTTCTTGTTTCTTCTTTTTTGCTGTCTTTACTGAACTCTATTGGGCCTCAGTAAGGATTTGCATCTGAAATGGGCAACCTGGAGCTTTTCTCAATGAAGACATCAGATCAAAGTTCAGTTAGTCAAGGCCTTTCTAAAACATTAAGGGGGCTTGGAAGTACACAATAAAAAGATGAGCTCTGGCAGAGATTGCAGTAAAAACATTCTGATCTGTAATCCGGATAAAGAAGAGATTATAGGCCAAAGAACAGCCCCTGTTTAAATTGTTTTCGGAATCCTCATTTTAAATAAAGTTACTTTTACATATAAAATATTTAGAATTCAGTCTGATGGATTGATACGTTTTGTTATACTTCCTTCTTTAAATTCATTCGCTGATAAATTGGAGCACTGATTTAGGAATCCATTTTTCTGTCATTTTTTGAGTAAAAACGATCTGCCTCATATGACTAGATACATATAAGGAATTGTATTTCTTTTTTAATTAAAAGCTTTTTTTGTTTTAAAATGATGAAAAGTGTGGTATTAGTTTTGTTATTTTATTGTTTTTTGTAGGGAAGATACTGCAATATTGTTATTAGTTATGTTCTCTGCAAACTGACCAGGCCGAACATCAATTACTCAAATAATTTCAAAATATTTACTTTAAATCAAGTTTATTATAATTAATCTTAACAGTTTAATATATATTTGGTAAAATGAAACATGAAGTAAAATTGTGGAAATAAATAGCATGATTGCTTTTAGAAAACTAGCTATAAATACATGGCCATCTCTGGCTGTTATGGTGCTTATTTTATTAATAAGACCAAGTTTTATGGAAACCACAAATGTCATGTAATAATTGGAGTTCAAACTAAATAATTTGCTGCCCGACACACAAAAAATATTGCAATCCCATTATCGTAATAATTCAGTATTCCTTTTGTCATTCCCATTTACAGCAAGAATAGCGAATGTTAAATTCGAGCAGAAGTTGTTCCTAAGAATTTTCCTTGCATACAAACACAACCCTGCTCAATTTTCAGGTAGCTCACAAAATGTATGTATCGGCCTTTATTAAAAAAATAAAATAATAATAGAGTGTTCTAAGTTGTTGTTACATAACCCACTGAAAAACTTTCAGAATTGTTGGGGCAATTCTGGTCACTTTTCAAGAGTAAATCCATACTTCTGAGTACAAATAGAACAGCATTTCATTCTACCTAAGAATCAGAGCTTCTTCTTTTTTTTTTTCATTTTTTTGGTTATATTTTTCCATTCAATGTTGAGAGTGATGTGATTTCTGAAGTGACAAAGCTCTTGCTCAGCAGTGGTACTGTGGCGGGCATATTTGCTTTCCAGCAAAAATTGCCTACCAGCATTCTTTGGTCCCTTTGTTGTCATTCCCGGTTACCAGTAAGATTCGAATTGTCTTATAGTAGGTGTTTTCCTTATTTTAAGAAAACAGCCATCAATAAATGCAAAAGTAGGTAATGTCTTTGTAGGACACTGTCTATTGTATCATTTTTTCTCATGATAGATAATCATCTAACAGATTATTGTAATCAGTGTTGATGTTTCCACAGGCCAGCCCAACAACATCTACCAAGTTTGGACATTACTATGATATTTCTAAAACAATGTCTCCAGAACTACTTCAGTCTATAAAATGGCACAGTTTTTACCTTCCTGAAGAACTATCCTTAGAGCCTAAACTGAAAATGTGGTAAGCTGCAATCCCATGTGCTTCTGTTGTGCATTTAAATTTTGTGTGCGTATTAGTTGTAAAGGATATTTTAGCATTAACGCATGCTGTGAAAAATCTTGTAGCCATGTATTGCCCACAAGTAGTTCAGCTGTGGTTCCCATGTCAGCAGTACATGCCATGACTGTCAGCAAAGCTGCTGGGGTGCAGAGGCAGCTCTGTGTGCTGACTCCTCAGTGGAAGAAGCAAGTTGGTAGGGGCAATTAAGGCAGACATTACTAGGACAATCTGGGACGCAGCTGAATACTCAGTCCAGTCCTACTGACAGTTGAGTGTGGGGACTGGGGAAAACTATTACTGTCTGTCTATGAACTACTCCCTGAGCACCATGCCCCATCAGTTTTCATGAATGTGTGTCAGGTGGCTGTCAGTCATATGAATATAGCCATTCACAGTTTTTAGGGCTAAGATGACAGGCCATCCTTGACCTACATAGCTTAGAATGCTCTATCACATTAGTTTATTATGTGACTCTTACTTCTTATATCCTACAGCTTCACCTAAGGAAAATACAAAAAACTGTGAGCAGAATTACATTCACTAATTATGTCTTACACAACACCCTTAATTCCAGCGAAAATCATAAACTGAATGAATAACTTCTTTTAGTCTATCAGTAGTGAATTAAGGAAGACCAGAAGAAAATAAGTGACAACAGAGAATACTCCTATTAGCCTATGGCACAAAAATCCATTGTATTCTTCTTGGAGATATTTCAAGTCAAGTCAAATGTCAGATATGGGCTAGCAACCTCTTTGTTTAGCCCAGTCACTTAATTTAGATACTTAGGTCCTATAAATCCCAGTATATAAGGCCAACTCCGAGAACCAGTAGTACAGTATGCTTTATTGCATGAGATTTTTCATTACAGTACACTAATATAACAGCTGAGATTTGTAAAATAAGTGCAATATTTATAAAAGTGTTTATAGAAGAAGTGCATTTTTAGAGTTGTAGAAAAGCAAAAGCCAATGTAATTTAGCTTGTAATTTTTCTCTGTTATACGATAAAATATCACTGGTTTTAATTCGATACAGTGTATTCTTGCTATGTTTTTTATATATATATATATAAAAGCAGTTGATAAACTTTCTGGAAAACGAATAAAACTTTGGATTCTGCTTTTCATCATAAATATTTGAACCAACTTTATATGTGATTTATAATATTTTTTTCAGTAGCAGGGTCGTAGAGGATAGATATAGGAATATTTGATAGATTACAAGTCCTTATATTGTTATTGAACAATTTAACTACCTTTCTATCTTTTCTCTAGCTAACTGGAATGTCTGATGACTTTAGGCTTAACACCACTAATAATATGGCTGTGAAGTATTTGTATATTTTATGTTGAAAACAAGATAATTCATGTGTTTAGTATAGAAAAAGGACTTTACCCTTTATGCATTTGATTTTATAAGACTTGCCTAACTCTGATACTTTCCTTGTGTGCTATCCTGATGAAAGTTCATAGTTCTTACCGTATGAATTCTATTCTTACTTTTCATATAACTGAAAGATTAGATTTAGTTAATTTGCTTGGCAATCTATGACCATAGGGTTGCATTCTACCATATTTCTGAAAGCTTTACAGTTGTTTTAATGTGTATTTCATTCAAAGCATTTGGTTTCATACAAGGTGGCTAATTTATTTAATAATTTGATTTACTTTGTTGATATTTCATTATTGGTGCTGGCCATATTGTTGAGGCATCAGTTTCAGATTATTGTCATCCCTGACTACGAACGCCACTGATTTTGGATTCCATGTATTGAAAAAGTTTGCACTAGGTCATAGTTAAAATTAGGTAAGAAGAAATGTTCAGAATTGCAACCTCAGGAATTCATTGTATTTCTCTGTAGCAAAATGGAGGATTTATGCTTCCTATAAGTGCAGTCAGACAATTCTCACACACGTTTATAAATAAACTGAATTAGAATTTCAACTTTCATTCATCAGTTTTGTATAACTGGAGTTCATCAAAAATTATGCAAGAGGAGAAAAGCTTCTCCTATTCCCTCTTACATTCTTGTTGATGTGCACCTAGCATAGTCATTGTCCGTAAATTGGACTACTTGATTTACATAAGGAAAGGACAGGTTAAAAAATAAATAAATATTTCAGACTGGGACTTCGTGAAGTTCATCTGTGATAATAGAACTTAAATAGTTGTCAAAGAAGTTCCGTGAAGTCAGAAAGGTCAAACAGTACCTGTCTTTAAGGAGAGGAGAGGTCAAAGACATCTGTGTGATAACATCAGTGCTCCAAAAAAATACCAGAAAAAAAGTAATATAATTTAGCTTTAAGGTTCTAAGACACTTTCACCCAGTGTGTGTTTGCTTATGTGTATTCAACTGAGATAAACTCAAAAGCCTCTAAAATAAAATGAGGTATTCTGCATCAGGAAAGTCTTTTGTTATGTTGAAGAAGGAGTTGTTATATTTATTGTTAAATCCTTACCTTGTAAATAATCTGTTACTGAGTCTCATAGGTGAATCTGAGTGAAATATCAGGCTTTATTCCAGTATTGTGTCTGGTAATAATCTAGTAATAATTTGGCCTGATAAGTATCCTGAGCAATGAGTATCTTTATTGAAGTCATAATGTCAAATTTGGAAAGTGGAAGGAATAATTGCATGCATATTAGATGACAGAATTAAAACAAAAGAAGTTTTAGGTCAGCAATCAGAAATTTAGTGAAGACAAGCCAAATATCGTATTAGTAGGAATAATTAATTGAACAAATAAAATACGGTAGCAGCTCTCCAGAAAAAAAAAATATCTGGGGTTATAAAGTGTCTTGAATAGAAGATACATTAGCAGTATTTTGTGATTAATGTCACTGAAAAGTATAATCTAGAAAACATGGAGGTGATAAACTGGAATTTCATGTAGAAGACATGCAAAATACTTCTGTTCTGCTCAGCCATGATAAGGCTGTCCAGTTTTCGATAGCATCCTTCAAGAAAACTCAGCATCAGTTAGAAGAGGATGTGAAGCTGAGTTTAGATCTAGAATGGGGATATATGGCCTGTGATGGAAGAATGAAAATTCTTTAGACAAATCTGAGAAGAGTCTCAAAGCAAGTTAAAAACTGAGACACAGAGAGCAGTAATTCTGTTGTCTGCGGAAGATAGAACAAGCAATAATGGGCTACAGTAAATTGTAGCAGTGGAAATATAGCGTGGACATAAGGAAATATTTTTCTAATGATTAGCA
The DNA here is from genome assembly GCF_040182565.1 of Anser cygnoides. Lineage (NCBI taxonomy): Eukaryota > Metazoa > Chordata > Aves > Anseriformes > Anatidae > Anser > Anser cygnoides. Next base: position 8,242,593 of record NC_089877.1, on the reverse strand, counting down.
CTGGAAGAAGTTGCCTTGCAGACACAGGTTGGGAGTATTGTAGAATCTCCATCATTTAAAATTTCTAAGGACAAGTTAGGTAAATATCTGTCAGAGATAGTTTAGACATAGTTCATCGTGCCTTGGGGCAAGAAGATAGACTACCTGACCTCTTGAGGTCCCCTTCATCCATATCTTCCGTGATTCTTTAATACACATTAGTCATAGTGTATTAAATCCAAAACTAAGTATGAATGTTACCAATTATTTCACTGCTTTCAAAACATTTATGCTTTTACAGAAACCCAACTGGATTGTACTGTATTTTTTACAAATATTGTGGTGAAATTCAGAAGAAAGCATTCTTTTTGCAAGGAGTAAAAACAAGCTCTCAATCCTGTCAGGATCATTTCATTGAAGAAAGTTGATAGAAGTGGGAGGCAGAGGATAATATTTTGTTGGCATTATTATTTGGAAAATATATGCAATGCTTCTGGCTTCTAAGTCTAGATTCAGTATATCACAGAATGGTATTAAAAAAATTCTGTTCTCTTGATTAACCAGGCGATGATTTAAAAGAAGGGTTTAAATACTATAGTTAACCCTTCTAATAGAAGCCAGCAATTTATGTTAGACCTAATCTTTGATTGCCTGGAGGTCCATCCCTATGAGAGCTTGATTCAACCTCTTTTACTTGTGTTACAGTGAACTTGGAACATGGATCTGGCTAGTCAGCATGTCTGCACTCATAGGGAGCAGTTTCTTATACATGAGGTTCTCTGGCCATGATCTTATCCTCTCAGTGCTGTTTTTTTGTTTGTTTGTTTTGTTTTTTTTTTAAATCTGAGAATATATTGCTTTTGAAACTAATACAGAGTTAGAGGGAGTTAAAGGAGGAAGTGGAAACTGGTACTTTGAACTGGTATATAATTTTCCATAAGTAGATGGTGTTGTTGATGGATGGCACCTTTATATGGTAACAGAAATCGAAAAAAAAAAATAGCAATTAAGAAAAAAGAAAGAAAGAAAATAAATTTCCCTCTCATCAAAATGCTTCCTCGTTATTTTAGCTAACATGATCCATTCTAAATATTTGTGATGTAGAAGCGCAACATGATTTAATTTCAGGCCGAAGTAAATTGCTATAGTCCTGTAACTACAGCTGTTGCAGAAGCACCTTAAATTACGTAGTCATCGTAGAAAGCGTACCAAAGTGTACAAAACATACACATTCTGCACTGAGGGCATAAGCACTAGTTCTGCAATGGCCCAGCTGGTAACTATAAAGAAAGTTTTAGAAGTTCAGTGTATTTTTATTGTGCTTTTTTTTTTTTTTTTGATAAAATTATCATCCGTACTGATGTGGGTAAGGCTTTTCATAAGTGTTGTCTTTTTATTTCTTTCTCATAGAGACCTGCTACCTTTATCTGTAGTTAATGCTCCTTGAAGACTATACTTAACCTATGACTTGTTACATGCACCTAGAATTCACCTTGTCCATCCCTTCTTTTTGCTATATTTTTCAATTACAGCGTGACTAGCTTTGGAGGCCTTAGGTTTCATTTTTCCTTCTTGAAATTTGGAAAAGCCCTTTCCCTCCATCCTTCTTTTGTTTCGGAAGGGGTGAGGAACAAGAAGAACAATCCTTTCGCTCTCCTTTCCTTTCACTGCTCCGGGATGTGATGACAAAGAACAGATTATGCAGTTAAAGCAGAACATACTGGAAGTGTTGTACCCCAGTTTCCTTATACTTTCCTGACAGAAATAGGGAGTATAATGAACATATGTTTTACTATGCTTTGAAAAACAGTGCTGAAACAAGGTCCTTCGTAGTAATTCTTCGCAGTAATGTTTTGTGCAATAAGAGCCATGTATTTGTAAAAAGACCAAATCATCTAGGTGCTGCTAGTTCTCTAGCATCACATTAAGAAAACTATTTAGACTGTTAATGAGCAAGTGCTCTCTGTGTAATTTGAGCTACTGTCTGTTACATGATAATTACAGTGCTCCCCTTCCAAGGTCAGAGATGTAGAGGCTTTCTTTGGACCAAAACTCTCGGTTCTTTTTAGAAATCATTCCTCTATACTTACGTCCCTATCTTTCTATCCACGCAAGAATTCAGTTTCATTATGGACTTGCAAAGAACAGAGATTGTTTGACTGACTGGTTAGGCAGAACTTTCTGAATGTCCTTTTACTCTACGATTAAAGAAGGTGAGTTTTGGAGGTTTTATACATCACTTGTTTGCCTTAAAGTTTGGGGCGTTTTTTTTTCATACTTTCTTATTGCCCTGTGCCAAACATTGATTGAAACCAGACTGAGAAGTCTTTTATAAAGGAAGCAGTAAATGAGACTGGGTGTTTGACACCAGAAGAAGGCATCACCCTTTCTTAGCTCCATAATTTTTGTATTAGGGAAGGGCAGTTACATGCTGGCCCTAATGGTGGGACCAGCTTAACTGGGCTGTGCAGCTGTGACAGCAGCTGTTTTCCAGTTGTTGCTAGGCTATTCAGGTGTCCTTTTCGTTGCACTGTTAAAGCTGGTACTTAACAGGAAGGTGGAAATACCCTCTCTGATAAGTCTGTGCATCACAAAGGAGGCTTACTTTCTACCCCTCTACTTTACTTCTATCCTTGCTAAGTTGTAATCACCAAAAAATAAAGTTTGATAATCAAGGGAACTAAAATAATTAAGCTGTAGTTTTTCAATGTTACTCTTAAGTTTTACCTTTAGAATGTATGTGCTTTTGAAAAAAGAATAAATTTATCTAGAGTCTAGATTTACAGATAAATTTAGATAAAACAGGTTTAACTGTCTTGCCTAATGGAGTCTCCATATACATAATAAGGCTATTTGTCATACCCTTGATAACCTAACCTTTGTTAAATGCTTAGAAACTGTCAACAGAGAAGTCAGAGGCTCAGTTGTAACCAGGATACCTTCTTGCCAGCTCCTGCTTTATCCATTACTAAATTGCTAAACAAAAAAAAAAAGAGTAAAGAAGAAATTGTTTAAACTCATTATCAGAATTAAATGGTGTTTAGTAACAAAGCCAAAAAAGACTAGAAATTACAGAATCAAAAATACCTTGTTTCCTTCCTTATGTATTATGGCAAACATTGCCAGAAGGATAATGCAACTTGTTTTTATAGTGTTTCCACAATATTTTTCATGTCCTTATTTACATAGCATAGTTCAAATTCAAGGAAACCATTAATATTTTAGCCAGAAGAAGAAGAGCCACTATGTTTGCATTCTAAATAAACCTATAGGCATTATGTTATTTTCTCTAAATCTTTCTTCGCTGCAAATCTTCTCCTGATAGATAAATCAAAAATCTTTTTTATTTCTTTGTGGGCTTTTTTGTTTGCTTGTTTGTTTTAATACTAGGACTCTCTAATTCTGCTAATGTTTTAAATATTTCGTTCTTCTATCTATTTTTATAAGCAATTTGGTAGCAAACCAGGAATTGGCAAGTATTGTGACTGCAGAATATTTTCTGGTTTATCCTATAGATAGTATGGTAAGTGTGGTAATACTATCCACAGCAATACAAATTGATGCCTTCTTGAAAACAGACAGTGTGTTCCTTACTAGTTACACTCTGAATTACTGAAATAATTCTTTATATTCACATACAAATTTGAAAATACTGCTTCATAACCACAGCCATGAAGAGGAGCACTGTCTTTTTGTATTAGATGTGCTGTGTTCCTGGATGTGGCTACCAGATAGTTGCAAACTGCTTCCTACTGTTGGTGAGCAGTAGGTTCTGTCTTTTCAAAAAGGATAAAGGAATATCCAAAAGGATACAGGAATGCTTCTGGTTATTCTGAAGTGCTGCAGATTCTCTCCAGCTCTGGCAAAACTCAGAAGAAATTACAGCACTGTGTAACAGGGATTATGTGTATTGTGGTTATGTGAAGACGTGGAGAGAGAAGACATTTTGGCTAGTGTGGAGGCTAAAGACCTTTTCCTGGACACATACTTTGTAAACTGATACCTTTAAGACAAAATTTGACATATATTCCTTTTGTAGCTAAGTGATAGGAAAGTAATTGATGTACTGTGAATTCCATAGATAGTATTAAAATATTAGGATACTACAGCTGAAAACAAATAAAAAAAAGTAATGGGAATAGTTTCATTAATGTTACCAGACCAAGCATATGAAATGATTGCTGAAAGTAAGAATATTTTGATGCAAAATTTTCAAAATAACGCATTGTATTTTCCAAGAAATACACAAGACCTGAATCCACAACTCTTGATGGTAATTAGTGAGACTGTAAGGAAATGCTGAAACTAGAAAAGATAGAAGGGCTTAAACTCTCAGCTTTAGTGAGGAGCCTACCTCAGGTCCAGACACAAAAGCCAGTATGCTGTATGGGATTGAAGACCTAGTATGTATATATGAAAGTGAACAGCTGGCTTGATTTTTTTAAAGTAAAGATTAAGACTTTCTGTCCTTTGTGTATATTAGCCTGTGCACTGGAGAGTATGGCTAGGATGGGTATGAGAAAAAGTACATTGGAAGTGCAGGAAGTTCAAAGACCTTGAGGAGAATGTTTGCTGAACTTGCATTTGGTTTTAAATGCCTAAATCCTTTTGTAGGCAGCAGTTTGCTTTTTTTTTTTTTTCTTTTAATATTATCAGATATTTTCCAAATAACACATAAACATAAATTATGCCTCACAATTCTGCTGCCTTGCAAATAAAGGAGTACTAACACCCATGGTGATGGATACAAAATGGTAATATAATAGAATGTATTTTATGCTCTGTTGTGGCATTAAAAAAATTAATAAAAAAAAAAGTAAAACAAATAATGATAAATGAACTTTTTAAACTAAGTGGAAATATTGTCTCTCTCATTTTTTGTTGGTTTTGATTGTTTAATAGTTGTATGTATGAAAGCTTTAAGTAATAGAAAGTCAACCCTGTTTACCAGGGCACTGAGTAGGTGTACTCAGAGTAGCAATTAGGTAGCTATTTGTCTGTTATAGAAGATTAACTCTGTGCTATAATGATTTCAACTTTAAGTTGCTACATGAAATCATTAAACTTGTAAGTGGGCCTTACATAATTAAGTTATCTTAATCTCTTAAGACTCCTACTTTTCACAAGATGTCTGGATGCTGAACTGGTTAACATGAACCAATCACAATTGCTTTTAATGGCTACTTTATTCAAAAAGGATTGTTTTTTTTTTCCTTCTATGACGCTTTTTTCTATATGACACTTCCAGAATGCAAGCTGCATCTGTTTATATTTAATACAGCTTTTAGTGAGTATTAAAATGTGTTATTAAACTACTTCTTCTTACCAACAGTAATATGAACTGTGGCTATGCAAATCTGCTTCACTCCATTCAAAGGGTCATTTACCAGGAAGGATTTGATGGCTCTCATCCCCAGGTACTGAACACCTTCCTACTCTTGTCTTCCTGTAACTAAGGTTTTCTGAGTTTTCAAGGGTGGTGTGAGAACGTCTTTAAAAATTAACAAGGGTCAAGCTGTTTCTAAACGTTGCTAAAGTAAACAAGAAAGCTAAATAGTGTGTGGTTCATATTTTAATGTGCATTTGGAGTTTTTACTATTTTTAACAGATATGCAGAGCATTTGAAAAAGAACTGTAAGCCAACATTAGTGAAACGCCTCCTCTGTGCAGTTAGCTAATAAATGGATTGCCAAATGTAATGAAATTAAGTTAAATATTTTTCACCTACACATTTTTTTCAAATCATTGGATTAGCAATAATGTGCTCAAGACTCTTGAGACTGAACATTCAACCTTTCAGATTCTTGAAGTGTTGTGGTAACTGGAGTGAATTTTATAATGAATTAAATGGTGTGCATCTTTATGTAGTGAGTATTGAAATACAGGTAAAGACATGAGAGTGCTACTTATCAAAAACTTACCTATCCAAAAAGCTTACTGGCCTTGTGAAGATTGCTTTACTTGCCATAAATCTTACTGTGGGTAAGCAAAAATATTCCAAGTGTAATAAGATAGGATAAAAGCCTTTTCCAGTTTGAGCAATGCCTTATCTATTATTCTTTGTCATGTTGAAAAATATGTTACTCCCTTGAAGCTAATGTAAATAAAATAATAAATGATACGTATTGATGCTTCATTGATAGGTAATCATTGTTTTGCAGCAGAAATGTTACTAGAGTACAAGGTAATTAGTATAGATGCTGGAGAATGTCAAAGAATATAATTCAAGACTCTGTGCTGTTCCTAGTTGAATAACTGAAAAATGGTTTCTGTGGGGAAGGTAATATATGAGCGGATGCATTCCTGTATGTATATATCCATCATAACAGTGTATTTTAGAAACATGACCTGCCTAGAATACTAGTGTTTAAAATCAGATTCTTTGGATTATTTGTGCTCAGTTTGTAGTCTCTGCTGAGATTTATGGGCGAGCTTGCCTTCCCTTTGGTGACAGTGCCAGTCTGGAGCAGTAAATTGGTCCCTGACAGGCACCTCTCCCCACTTGCTGCAGTAGCCATGGCAACAGGCATGTCCCCGTGCTTCCCGCCGTCCCTGCGCAGAGCTGCTCCTCCCGCATGGTGACAGGTCCTCTGCAAGCCGGAGAGCTTGCACGCTGCAAAAAGCAGCACCGAGTCAAACAAATACCCTGGGAGCCTTCAGCCACCAAATCACCTCCTCCTGAAGAGATCAGACTAGTGTTTCTTATTTTTCTTACAAGTCAGGCCTAATGGGAAAACAGCGTCTTTGTACATTCCTGATTTTTTTTGTTTGTTTTAAACAAAATAAAGATAGGTGAGAGCCAATATTTTGGGGTTTTCTTTCTGCAGACAAGAAAATATTAGATATTGTGGATAGTGATTTTCTGTACTACTTGTTCTTTGTTTCAAAACATCTGATTAGAGTCAATAAAGCAAAACCAGACCTTTAAATCGGATAAATTTAAAAGTATATCTTCACCAATGAAGTATATAAGTTTCTGAGGTGAAGCTTTAAAAGTATGAAAAAGAATCCTTTCTCAAACCAGTTTACCTCCATGGGCAGTCATCAGCACTTGCGTAGTTGTTTCTGTGTCAAGGAAGATAATGCATACGATCATGTGATACCTGTTACTTTGTTTTAATTCCGCCTTTTCTGGAATCAGAAAACATTTCTTTACATACTCAATTTTTTGCATTTAGAAGTAGTATATAATATACACCTCTTAAAGTATGTCCAGAGTTGAATGTAGTTATGGTCCAGAACATGCCATGGAACTTCTTACCTTCCAAATCTACGGGAAATTCACCTCTCTTACTACATCTCCCCTTCTATTAACTGAGTCTCAAGAAGTACTTTTAAGTAGCCAAGTATTAGGATAGTAGAGTAAAAACCATCCTGTACACTTCAGGAGCTGTTTCCTTTCCTATATTTAATAAAAACGCAAGCTTCTGAGAAGTTTGTGTATGTAGGTTGTTCTACCCAAAATAATCCTCTTCCTTTTGGATAGGTCCTATTGGCAATGGCTTTCATGAAGTTTGGAGAAAACTACAAGGGCCAGAATGTATTAGGAAGGTGCTAAAAGAGATTTACTACTGACTTTAGGTAGATATGTTAATCACAGCATGTGAGTGACAGAAGAGGATACCTCTAATGCTGCATTTTTCATACTGTGAAGCATAAACTTACCAAAATTTTTGGCACCTGGAGACCTAGAAATGTGTTGCTTTCTGGATCTGGGTTCAAAGAAAAAGTTTAACCTGATAAGTAAAACTTCCAGATATTTTTGGCTAATTTCACATCGATACAGCGGTAATTGGAGTTACCACTCCTTTTTATTGGCTCCTCTGCTACTAATACAGGTAGTTTCTACTACCTGTATTTGAAAAGGGATCTGGAGAACAGTGAGTAGAATGTGACGCAACCAAGCTGACAGGTTCAACACAATTAAGGAAATTGGTGAAAGCTACCATTAGAGGTTTAGTAGACCTCTGATAAAACGGTCAAGCATCTCTGGGACCTGGTACAATTAGTTAGTAGTAGGACTAGAAATATGAGCATTGGCTTTATATTTTTTTTAAATATCCTCCATTTTATTTTTTTTTTTTGCTGCTAGTCAGTAAGTATGAATCCTGTATAAGTTGAACATGGTTTTACATCATACAAAATAGCTTGTTTGTTTCAGAATTATTTTGGTTTTTCATGTGTGACAGCAGAACTTTCATAGGCAACTTTTTTTCCTTAACATTTCTTTGGTATACTTTGGAGCTCGAATTGGGTGATTTTCCAAGTAAAAAAGTTGGGGGAGGAGGTTGGATTTTGTTTGTTTAAGGTAGCTTCTTTAAATTCTTCATAATCATAATCCTTGCTGCCAAACCAGTCATCATTACAAAAACAACGTGAAAAAGGTGATTTTTTTTTTATAAATCCAAATTAATATAGGTATACAAAATCTACTAGTGTATTTTAATAATGTTATCCTATTATACTGTACTATTGTCCCAATGTTTGTATGATAGTGTAAAAAGTTAACTTTGCATAACTGAAGCCTTAAAGTCTGCAAAGCCTGAGACTAGAGAATGCACCAGAGCTAAAACATGTATCTCTTTCACAAGGAGTGTAAGAGAATTGGCAGATCAGCTCGCTGTGTGAGCCGTGAGAGTTGGATAAATGGAGAGCCATGTGGTACTAACTGAGTTTCACAACTGAGGCTTTGTCTACCCAATATGGACAAGGAAGCATTTCTAAGAGTAGCCTCTTCTCTTGCCAAAACCTTTGGATTTCCAGAACAGCTGTGCAATGATTGTGCTTTATAGTCACTGGTCATTCCAGCTGCAATTCAGGATGGGGGAGATGAATAACTACAGTTTGTCAAGGAACATCATTGTAATGAAAAATAACTGTAAGATTTTATTTATGTAAACTAGTATTTATACATTAAAAAAAAAAAAAAAAAAATTGACCTTTATTTAAGTGTGAATCCTGAGCTCCAGAAATGAGTCTTTCATCACCTTGTACTGGAATTCTTCCAGCAATGTGCTTATTGTGTCTCTCTGCTGTTGATAGCACATACACCTAGAATCTTTCTCAAAGATCACCAGGAAAGGTCACGTCAAATAAACAGAAAAGAGATTTCTCATCTTAAGAAATGATTTAGTTTGCATAAACAAATTACAACTCTGACTTCATAATGTGCCCCTTCACAAATGGGGCTGTATCTTAACCATCGCTCTGTTGGCTGCTGTACTGACAATGTAATGCAGTGTAGCAAACAGTCCTTAGGTAGGTAACACAAGACCATTTAGGATTTTACATGTCAAAACAGCTTAAATTCTAGTACCCAGTAGCTAACTACAGCAGAAGTGTGCAGTAGAAGGTTGAAAATCAAGGGAAAAGTTGTGTTTGATTACTCTCAGGCCCTTCCACCAGCCCAGCTTCATGGAGATGGGAGAAAAGATTGCTATATGTTTTTAAGGCAGTGATGGAGGAGAGAAATGACATGAAAAATCGTAATATTCTTGGTTTTTCTGAGAGAATATACCGTCTAGCTGGTTAGTTTTAGAAAATGAATGTTAATGGTTTTGCATATGTCCATCCTGTTTTCTTACACTTGTATTTGCTTATCTAACGTGGTGTGTTAACCATTAAGGAAGAGAGGGGAAAAAAAAAAGCCATTCCAATTGTAATTTTTACCAAGACCCCCTGAGATTAAGCTATGGTTACTTGTACTATTTAATTATTATGACTATTAATTCTATAAATTGTTGTATTTTTAAAAAAATTACATAGTACGTGACACTTTCCTCAATGTTTAAAAAATAAGTTTTTTTTGTTTGTTTGTTTGTCTTTTCAATAGAAAAAACAAAAGAATATTTTGCGTATAGGAATTCAGAGTCTGGGTTCCTTGTTGTGGGGTGACGACATTTGTAGTAGTGATACTCCTGAAGATATTCATAGTCTGACCAAATTTCTGTATGTTCTCCGTGGCCTCCTCAGAAAGTCTTTGTCAGCCTGCATCATCACAGTGCCCTCTCACCTTATCCAGGTAAGAATGCTGTCTTTGCTGTATGTCATCGTTGACACTACATCAGTTAGCAAAAATATAAAGTGTATAATAAGAAAACAAATACAATTTAAAAAAAATATATATAGAAAACTTTTTGTTCACGGGGCAGAGTTAAAAGATAACTTCATTGCAATTTTTCTATACTTTTGTGAGACAGTTATGCTGCGAAATCAACAAAGACCTAAGCTTAATACCATCTTAAATACAGTTATTCTTTTTGTTGATCTTAGTCTTTTTTTTTCTTTGAAAAACAGTCCGAATTTCAGAAATTGTAAAAGAGCAGAGAGAATTCTGCTTGTAATGTCATTTCTACTTTATGGGGGGCAACATCCCTCCAGACCTTTCCACTGCCTTCAGAACAAAGTTCAATACAAGACATTTTAGTCCACTGCCTTCATCTGTCATGCTCATCATGATTATGTGTGATCTTGTTTTTAAACCCAGGAATTAAAAGATACAGGTTTGTTCCTTAATTCTAATATGGTATTCTATTGGGAACACGAACAAATCAGTTATGATATCAGAGTAATTTTCCCAACTGCAAAATCAGAAGCTTCTCACAAAAGCTTTACTGAGAGCATATAGAATATAAGTTTGTTTTCTGGAAGTAAACTTTTTTAGCAACAGGGAAAATGTGGACGCTCCTTTTTTTTCTGCAAATGATGATGTGACTTAAAAAAGCAAAATTATTATTCACAATGAACAGAAAACCTATAATTTTAGGTATTTATTTGGTTATAATAAAAAAGTGTTGGATAAAACCTTACATTACACAAAATATTTTCATAGTAGATGAAAGTTTTTCATCATTAGATTAACTCTTGTATTAGGTAAGTACATCATTCTCATGCATGTATTGCATTTTGTAAAGGTGTTTGAATACCTGCCAGTGTTATTTGTCTAGCTACCTGAAGCACTTACTGCTTCTAAAATAAGGGGAGAACCTGATTTCCTTGTTTTGCAGTTGGGATTTGAAATGTACTAATATTCCTCTTGCGATGCAAAACTCCATCTCCTTAGCTACGTTTAATATATTAGATGACAATATGTCTTCAGAAAGGTTGATTACTTGTCTAGTTGGGATACGGAATCTATTTCATTGTACTCTTTTGGATATGTTATGTCATTGAAAAATAGAAAAAATATTTAAGAGAAGTCCGGAAGTGTCTGTGGAGCAAGTTTTTCTAAGATACAAATTGAAGGATGAAATCTTTTGTTTGTTGCAGACTTATCTGTGAAGTTGTTTTTGTTTTCATGTTTATTGATTCTGTGTAAATCAATTCATTTGGAGTTCTTGTAATATTATATCTCATTTAAAAATAATTTTAATTTCAAATTTTAACAGCATTGCTTTACAATAAGCGCTAGAATATTTTAAAGGGGGGTGGAAAAAAAAATTGTTTCCAGAATCTTTGCTTAGCAGCCTTAAACAAATGAGAGCATTACATATATTTTAAAAATTTTTATACTTCATGCATCCTCCTTTAAGCGCTAAACTGTGGAGAAAACTGTCATTAGGAGGAGCAAAGCTGCTGAGGGTTCCTTATACCCCACATTACTCAGTTCCCAGAGCCCTGCTGTGTAGTTGTTCCACTCTCCAAGAAGCCTGTTAAAGAGCCCCTGAGAGCATGTGTACAGCCCTCCATGTTAATAGTTAATTGGTGAGGATGGCAAGATGAGAGGACAGCCGAACATGTGGTCTCTCAGGCTCAAGCCGTAGACAGACCTTTCGTTATAATAACAGCAGCTGCTCACATTCTCACAACCCAGCTACTCACCATTCTGTTGCTGAGGTTTCTTACTGGATTAAAAAAGTAAAGAATATATCTTTTCTTTTCAAGAGAATAAGAGAGGGGTTGTTTTTTTCTTTTTTCAAGTGCATTTCTGTATATGTATTTAATTTGATCAGAGTAAGTTCTAGCATATGCTTTCTCTGTTGAATCTTAGTCAGTACGCTGGAGGCGTAGAAAATACATAGTATTTTTCTGAAGATGTAGTAAATTTCCCATTTATTCCCAGAACAGTTATTTCTGTATCTGCTGTGTTATCTTGTGCTTCCCAACTGTATTAATTAGCGGGTCTGCAAGTAAAATCTTCACGTGAATAATTTCCATGGAAGTAAATATAAGATTTCAAAATCAAAACTGTTGTCAAGTTTTTATGTCTGCATAACCTATACAGAAAAATGGTTGCATCTTTATCTGCTTTGTCTTGAAAAAAAATAGATTTTTAGTTGTAACTCATGCCATAACTTGTCTATGACAGCCACCAGTTCTAGTTACTCTGGTGAAGAAGAAATAAAACTCAACATAAACTCAATAAAACTCAAAACTCTAATAAAATCAGTAGCACAGATTTTCAACAGGGACAATGCCTTTCCATCCCAGACTAGTTAATCTGTAGTCTGAATTACATTTTATATTAATTACCTTTATATATAAGTAGTTTATGATTGGTTTCTTTTATATATTTTGCCAAATACTTGTCACATTGTACTGTGACAGGGAGTTCCACAAATTAAATCTGTGTTGTTTCTTTATTTCGGAAAGTTTAATTTTGCCTTTACATTTCATAAATTATATCTTTGTTCATGGATGATAAGACAATGAGACGAAGCTCCCTATTTATCTTTTCAGTATTCTGATTGTTTTGTATGTTTTCTCATGGTGCTGCCTTAATCTGTTATTAAACAGGCGCATTTTTTTAAATCATATTTCACTTTGTTACAGTATTAAAATACAATAATGCTATTATTGTTTGTTCACTTTTCCCTACAGTGATTCTATTTGTGATGATTTTCCTCTGTGGCACACATCCACCAGTGTGGTTCTTTTATTATTCTAGCTATTCATTGTTTTGAATTTCATAACTTTGAATTGCGTTCAGCAGAATATGGTGCTTATTCACCCAGTTTAATGGGACACTGAATGTCTTCACAGTCTTCTGTAAGGGGATATTTTTGGTTTAAAAAAAAAAAAAATCCAAAGAATCTGGTTGTGCAGAGATTTTTTTTCGAATAATTTAAAGAAACTGTGGTTCACTGAAGAAAGCAGATTCTTTGTGTTTTATTGATGAAAATTCTATAGCAGTGTATGAAGAAAAACAAAAATTCTCTTTTCTCAACCACAAAACCAGGAATACATTATTCTGGAAGCAGATTTCAAGAAAATGACACTAAAAACTTATCAAATTATAAATTTTATTCAGATGAAGTGTGACAAGTTTTACTTGATTGATATTTTCTTCTGATTGAACATACTCTTATCTTACACTGTCAGGTAATAAATATTGAGATACTTATGAATGTGATTAAAACAGTTGATGGAAGGTTATTTTTCAAGGCTTTCTACTGCTTCTTGAAAATGAATTGTGCCTCTGAAATAAGATGGTGCATTTGAAAAGGGAAAATTACCTAAGTTTTTAAAATCTAGCAAAAAAAAAAAGATCAGGGAGGGCAGATTGAAGAGGGATTTGATTTATTGTTACACTTCCCAAATTAAGTTATATTATTGAAATGAGAACAAACTGTTCTTTCTGTATTTTGAAAATCTGTGCTTTTTGGTCTCTGGTGTTAAAAAAACAACTTTTCTTGCTACAGAATGTAACTTAAACGACTTTAATATCACTGTTTCATACTTGTAAAAGTCTTGAGTTAGTATGTAAAATATTTTCCTATTGTTTTTCTTCTTTTTCTTTAATTGCTAGAAATAATTTATCATATGTGTACGTATTTATAAATCCAAAATAGTAAATAATGTTCATAATTCTGTTCTGCTTGTTCCCAACTTTGTATCACTTAAGTAACCAGGCAAATTTGTGGATATGTATTTTTTTTTAAGTAGATTATTGTTTTCATTGGAAGAAGTGTAGTGCTCTAATTGAAGCCATTCTTTATTTTGAACATGAAGCTATATTACTGGTAAGGACTAACCACTATATTAGTCAGCATGTACCAAGGGAAATTAATTGACTAATGAAAAGTCAGTATGAATAAGTCTCGTTACAGAACCTGTCCTCAGAGTCTGAAGTTCTGTTTAGCAAGGTATTTTCATTATTTCATCCCGTATGATAAAAAATTAATTTCCTGCAATATTAATGTTTTGATGCTTTGAATCAACTGAAGTGCATAAATTACTGTATGTTTCAGTGTAGAAAAAATCAGAAACAAACCTTTTCACATCATAGCCTTTTGTGTTCACACTAAGCAATCTAGCAGCTAAACTTGAAGTCAAGCAATAGCGTGCTTTAGAATCCATTGCAAATACAGGATTATGAGACGTGACTCCCAATAGCTTGTGAATTTATCAGTTATTCCTATGACAAGAACCAAGAGCGATTGCATGCCTTAGAACTCTAATTTCTGAGAGTTCACAAGTGAAAAATGTTGAATAACCTTCCAATGTATTTCATGATGTAGCCATTAAACACGAACTTGTATCAAGAACAAATGTCATGTACTTTTTGTATCATATTTAAATAAGCTTTCAAAATCCTCTACTAAATAGAATCTATGGAGATGAAATGGTCATTATATTTTACTATACTGTGTTTTACTGGATTTTAAATGTGGCATGTGCAATTCTATGTGAGAAATAGAGTTTAATATTCATGCAAAGAAATATTGAGAGTTGTGAATTTGACAGATATTCTTGGATTATCTACATAGTTTTCAGGTGTGAATATTCTGTTTTAGATATTCTAGACATTCATAAAAGCATCTTAAAATTATAATCTAGTAGCAAACTCAGAGAAGTATTAAACAATTTAAAATGTATGTTGTATGACAGTAAATTATTTTGTTTTCAATTTCTATTATTGTTGATAGCATTTTCTAATCAACTGCAGAAGAAATAGAAATATTTTGTTATTTCGTAAAATAAGTTTATGGTTGCCAACAGGCTGTATTCTGGCTGTGCCCCTTCTGATTTGGTAACCACTACACATTTCAAAAACAAATACTGTGCTCATCTGAAACATTTTTAGCACCATGTTATTTGTCTTCTAGTTTACTTATCCATATTACGATGAAGGATAGGTTCATGCATTAAAATTGCATGACTAATTTTGCTCTCATTTCAATTAATTTTACTTTTTAGGAAGGCATAATATACATAATCTTATCATTGTCATCATCAATACAGTATTTTAATCAAAATAAATCATTCTTCCAAAATGAGTATGTTAAACTTTACAAGTTAATGAGTATATGCAAGATTGCAATGTCTTCATTTTACATTTTATTTATGTAATCTGAAAATATCCGTACAAAAACTTTAAAAAATGAGGTAAGATTTAGAACTAAATCTTTCAACTGCAAGATTAGATCTAAACAGTTAAATATCCCATCACAGTATGGAGATAGTCATCTGTTCAAGCATATGGAATCTTTTGGCTACTGGACTAAGTAGTTAATATAATGCCCAGTGTCCAGACATGGACACAACTGTTGTGGAAGCAGAAGGGAAGAGGCTCATGTATTGAGCCCATTTGGACAGTGATAAGTAAAGATTAGAAGAGTGACTTTAAATAATGCAGGACAAAGTAGTTATCTGCTTAAAGCAAGCATGTTGGAAAATGAAGGTAGTATTGTTCTTCTGCAGTAACACTAGTACTTTTCACATAAGTAGAACGACAAGTTTTTGAAAAAAAATATCCCTGTGAATGTTGCACTAAAATGGCGTTTTATCTTTTGTATTTCAGCACAAAGAACAATAATTTTATGGTACGCTATTTCACATTTAAATTCTTGCAAAAGTGTTTGCTATATTAAATGGTTTTCAGATAAGTGAATATTGAATTTCTGTGCAGCATTTGCTTAGAAAAATTTATATGTAAACTTTTGGTGTTGTTTAAAATCCCTGAAATTTCAGAATCTAACTTTACTTTTTTGTTGTTTATAACTGCTCTATTAATTACAATATAATCGTAATAAAAAGGAATACTGCATCTTTAATGATGTTTTTGTGCCTGTGTAGTTAAGCTTTAATGCTGGGGGGGGAGGAAAAAGATTAAATTAGCCTTGTAACCTCTTTCTCTTCCAGACTGATGATGGAAAATAAAAGCTCTTAGCCACAGAATGTAACACTTAGAATTAATATTTAATTAGACCAGCAAATTGTACACCGTGGCTGAAAGCTTCCAAAGACTTGTTAGTGCCACAATTGACCTACAAGTTTAATAATAACTCACTTCTAGGAGCAAGTGCCAGTTCAGCATAGTGGAGCCACTGTAAGAAAGTCCTGTGAGATTAAAATCAGCAAACCAAATGGCAGGCGAGGATTCCTGGGATGGAGCCTTCTGGAAAGCTGGGAGCTGGAGTAGCTTTTCAGCCAGGATTCAGATGAGAACAGTGGGCAAAAAAAGCTGATCCCTCCTGTTCTGGGAGCTTCTGGTTGTAGGCCAAAATCCTAGAACAGATTTTTTCTAAATGTTCTTACTGCAGCTATTAATTTATATCACAAATCAAGTAATGAATGACTCATCTTCATACTTGAATTAAGTTTTCATACAAATGTTCTCTCTTTATTCCCAGGTCATGAATTTTACTCATGAAGAACAACATTTTTTTGGTTTGATGTGCAATTTTGTGTATATATATTGTAGAATGTTTCGTTTTATGTTATTTATTTCTACAAAAAAGGGTTCTTGTTATAGTCTGATTTGATGAGCAATTTGTCATAATATTATGAAATAAATAAATTAAATATAATGTATAATTTACAATGTATGAGATATATACTTTGTAAAATAGAATATTTTGAAGGTTAAAGAGTTTAATTCCACCATTCATTTTGTGAATGGCTAAAATATAAAACCAGTTAAATCTGCTGTTAGATATCCACCTGAGCATTAATTCTGTGACAAATTATTCTAGTGAAATAGGGCACCATAAGTCCAAAATTGTGCAAACACAGAGCAACAGACTGAGGAAGGAACATTCTGCATTATTTATTGGCTAGATCCTAAATAATTAAAGAAATGCCTACTCATTAGTTAAAAATTAAAGCAGGTGAGGGCCTTGCCAGCAGAGGGAGCAGTCAGGTCTTTCCTTAGGTTCCCATCATTTCCAGCCTACCCATCATTTCCACCCTACCTCTTCTTATTGCCCAGCCAGTTTCCCATCTGGATCTAGCTTTGCCAGCCTGCTCCTGATGACAGCCTATAATTTCATACTGAATAAGGGATTCGTTTTTTAAATGATTTTATATTTCAGAACCTTGCACTTGATTAGAAACATAAGCTAGATGTTCCTGTTGATGTTTGTGTACAATTAGTTGAAATAATAGTGGAGGATCCTTTTGGTCACCTGTGCGTAAAAGGCAATTGACTGTTTAAGGAATTTTAAGTCGCAGCAATAGTTAGCCTGAATTGGTAAGCAAATTGCACTGATTTTTTTTCCAGGCAAAATGACAAAAGAAAGCACTTCTAAACCTTTTATTTTGTCATGAATAATTCCCAGTGGAGTCTTAGGATTTTAGTTAAGCCGGTTAGTCTCAAATACATTCATCTCAGCATTTTTGTTATGGCTCTCAAAATTTGATAATGTGACTCTCATTCTTTCTGCCTAGTTTTGCATATATACCTACCACATTATGACCAACTGGTAACATTGAACTTTTTTAAGTGTTTAATTTTGTAAACAAATCAGTTCAAATGGTCATTTCATTTTTGAGATATTAAAGACAGTTAATAACATACAGTTTTCCATATATGTGTTTTAATACCAATGAGACAAACTCATTAATAAGGACCAAATAGTGTTCCAGGGAGGTGCTGGGCTCAAGTCATGCACAAATTTCTTCCCAGCCCCTCATCGTTTACTGGAGAAGAAAGCAATGGGTGTCAATTGGGCTTATTTCATTTACCCACCTTGTAGGACTCGAGCAAGAACCCTCCTCCCCAGAACCATTCGTGGTCACCTGCAGCCTGTGCTTTCAGTTCATAAATGCTGAGTCAGAAGAGTAAAGCACTGAACAGGGATTCAGCTCAGAAAGTGTCACCCAGTAACGCCCCATACCTCTGTCACCTCTTTCTGTCAGATAATAGGTAGATTTTCAGCACCCAGCTTTCTGGGTTTTGACTCACATGTTATCTTTGCCATGCCACTAAATATTTTCATGTGGCACCCCAAAGCCTTAATTACAGCCTCCTAAACCAGGCCTCAAAGAGCTAGGGGTAGTCAGGGCTTCAGCAACAGAGTGAGTTCAATCCCTGGCCCTCTGTTGACTGGCTTGTGCTTCTGGACAAGTCATGTGGCATCTTTGTGCTTGTTTCATTACTTGTAAATGAGGAATGCAACACTTGCTGGTGTTTTGTGAAGCACTTGGAGATCATCAGATGGATAATTTTATTTAAGCTATGTAGGCTTTTTTTCTCACTTTTCATTCTGTAGACCTCAACAGCAACTGTAATTGATTTGCTCATTTCGTCTATGCTATGTCATCACTCATTTCCCTGTTGGCCTTCAACATCCTTGTAAAGAAGCTCTCATTCAGGTCTTCGCTCTAATGGCAAAGCAAACATACATTGTATTTGGGGTGCCAAGGTTTTCTGACATTTATTTCCTTTTTAGCTGGAATAATTAACAAGTCCAGGTCATCCATCTTCAGTGAAGATTGAAAGATAGTTTTTAGTGTGTGATATTTAGTTTTGATTTCATGACTAATAATTTTTTTTGAAAATTTATGCAGATTTTTTTTTAGCTGGGCACTGTGTCATCCAGCTTCATCTGATATGTTTGATGATAATCATTGCAAATTTCCCATAGAAGTGGCACTGTTTCAGGTGTGAGAGAAGGTAACAATGGCTCAAATGTTTTCAGTTTTCAAGATTCAAAAATGCTCGTTCTAACTAGTTTCACGGTTGAAAGACTCTGAGTTTATAAAGACTATCAATACAAACATTATTAAAAGCAACTTTAAAAGAACAACCAAAATCTGGAATTAATGTATCATGTAACATATTGGCCAACAGATGCTTTGTCACTCCCTTCTCATTTGGGTGAGTATGTAGTGTCTAATTACCTGCTCATGTCTTTGCTACATGTCCTTTCTTTGCTTCTGTAACATGTGTAAAATTATTAAAAGATAATTATTCATTGCTTGAAATTTGCTAAACTAATATAGTGTACATATAAACAAATCAAAATCAATGCTTCTCTGATTTCATCCATGTGAATAGATATTTATACATAAGTTCTATTACAGTCAGTAAGGTTCCTGAAAGGTAAAAGGAGATTGTTAGAATCCTTACATGTGTACTTCTCATCACTGAAAGTGTTAGAAGGTTGTAGAAAATCCTTGAAGAATATTTCTGTTATCCATCTTCTAGCAAAAACATCACACCTGCATTCAGTTTTCTTGTGATATTGATACAGTTTTCTACATACCAAAATTCCTTAATGTAACTACCGTTGCTCATCTTTATTCAGTGGTCTGAACAAACATTAATTTTATAGCCTAAATTCAAAGTTCAGTTAGTAGATTTCGTGTGTGGAAGCACTGAAAATGGTGCTAATCAGCTTGGAGTTAGAATGGGTATTAGAATTATAGACTTCACAGGCTTCGTTGATTTCTGATAGAACAGTTTTTGGCAGAGCATTTATTAATCTTTTACTTTCAGAATTTTTGAATAATTAAAAAGCACACAAACTGTATCTGTGTAAAACTAGTGCAATGGCCTAATACCTGACTTCTTTTACCAAGATAAAATGTATGGGTAATTCTGTGATTTTAGTAGTAGTAGTAATTAATAACAAATGGTGATAAATATATAAGCCATGTCTTTTAATATTAATAATTTATCTTTTCAATTTAAAATCCTTTGGAGATTAAGTAGTAATGGCTAATGGTAAATATTTGCATACTGTGAAGTCATTACCACCATATTGTATGCTAATCTCTTGGTAAATATCAAGAGTTATTTCATCTATTGAATATCCAGCCAGTGTTTCGTTATATTCCAATGTGGTTGCACATGTTACCACACTAAGCGTACTTCAGTGTTATGTCGGAGTTATAAGAGACAAAAAAGGCACAACCAATTTTTTGGGTTTGTTCTGAAAACTTGCATACCAAAATTCGCCTTAAGTTCACAAGGTTGATATCACTTTGTATAAATTTGCTCACTTGGTGCTTCGACACCCTTCAAATAAAATGTCAGGATTACTGGACTCACCTGTTGGTAACGACAATTACAGTTTTATCTACGCTGGAATGGGAGTATCTGAATTCATCTTTGAATTCTGAGCTGTCATATGTAATGTATGCAATTCCAGATGTTTTTTTTTGTTGTTGTTGTTTTGTCCCAGTGCTAGCAGTTGGTTGTATGTTTGTTTGTTTTTCACGTAATGAAACCCATTTTAGGATTAAAATTTGTAATTAAACTTTTTTAAAGAAATTCAGTGATGTGACTAGCTTATCAGAATGTAAATGTTTACCAGAATTAGTTTACCAGAATGTAAAGGTACAGAATTAAATATAGTCTCACTACCAAAATATAGGCCTAATGTCTGTTTGACAAAAGGCAGTCTTAAAATACCTAGTTTTCAATTCAATATATAAATTGATATTAAAAATCTGTTTATTAATGTATTGATGATAATACAAATCTATGAAATCTGTGTGACTCAAGAGCTTAACAGGTGCTAGTTGCATTTCATTGTAGATCTGTAACGAGTCTCTTATTTTTCTTTTAAATTTTGAGATTGTTTGTATTTACTATGTAGAAATGTTGAGCTTCTTCTAAAAAGATTTTCCATTCTTAGACTTTTGTCTACTCAATGTAGCACAAAGACTTTGAATTTAAATATTCCTATTACATAAATTTTATGATTTTTAAATTTCTTTAGAATCTGACAGAATAAAAATGGGCTGACATATCTCTGGGTTTTTGGAAGAATTTTGACAGCAAATGAGTGGAGATCTAGAAATTAGATCAAAGCAGAAAAAGCAAAGAGATTTTTTTTCTAATATGGAATCCAGCTGAACCAAAGTTGATTTGATAAATAGTGGTAATGATAATACTGATATTCATTAAGAACTCAAACCAGAAGCAATAGACAGTATTAATTTCAGTATGTATGTTTGAGCATACAGGCTCTCAGTGTGTTTGTGTTGGTAGAATACAGTGCTTTACATTCAGACACAGAAGATAATACATTTTAGACTGCTTTATTTGTAAATAAGTATTTTAAACATCCATAAATAATTACTTAAAGCTCTGTAGATTCTGCAAATAAGTAGAACAAAGCAATCTTTTTCCACAATTGCCTTTCTCTAAAAGCTGGTTAAAGACGTATGTACAGTTCCCATTTACATGTCCAAGTAGCTAAATCGATTTCCTTCCAACAGTGTTTTGAAAGTGCACTTTGTTTGAGCTCAGATACTACAAGTTTGAGCTTAAAAGAAAATTTCTGTCTAAAGCAGTGAGCACTAAGTAAGATATAGAATGAATGCTCAGCCCAGCCTGCACAACAGGGTTGCTACCATGTTGTTAGAATAATTATATTTTGGCTGAACTAACTAATATAGAAAAACTGCTGTATGTCTACCAAGACTGAAAACTTTCCAGGATTAGGTTGGTTGTGTTTTGTTGTTGGTGGTGGTGGATTTTCTTTTTTTAAATTTATTTTTAATGTTATTTAAAACAATACCTCATCTAGCTGCCAACAAACTCTTTCCCCGAATCCCCCCATTCCTGGCTTCCCTCCTAACCGTGTCCTGGCTCATCTCCAGAGCTGCCAAGTTTATGCCAGAAGCAGGAGGTAGATTTGTATGGGGCTGGAGGAAGATCTGGAGCTCTGTTAAATTTTCAAGCCCAGATGGGGCAACATGATTTGTGTGTTTATGTCAGTATGCCATACATCACAACTATCTGTGTGCTGACGTCAGCTTTGATTGGATATTAATGTGCTGAATGCTGCAAACTAGAAAATACATGATAGATACAGATCTATGACAACAATGCCACATAAGCAAATGTCTATTTGTTGTGGCAATTCATCGTGGAAAGTATTTCCCAAGATATGCTGCATGAAGCTCAGAGAGTATTTTGACACACTTTAAAAACAAAAACAAAATCAACAGAGGCAAACAGACTACAATTTAAGAAAGCAAACCTGTTCCGAAGAGGAGCTTTGAACAACATATTGAATTGTTGCCTGTGTGTCATTAGGTTGAATTGCTATCCCTCACTTTAATTTTTCCAGAACTAGGATTGACTAGGAACGATGCTGTTCTTATGGTTTACGGGACTTTTAATGATGAAGGTGCCTTGCTGATGGTTGAGCATCTTTCTGTCCACAGTTTTTGTAGCCATTGTTTGTCAAAACCTGCAAGCAAAAAGATTAGTGGACAGCAAACTTTTTTCCAAATGGTCTAATTTTTTTTTCCTAATTAAGAGTTCAAGTTAGCTTCCAGAAATCACCAGTATTTTACCTATTTATTTATATAAGTTTAGTGTTTCTTGCTAATATGAATAACATTCAGGAACCTGCTTAAAACTGGCAAAATAAGGTAATTTCCAGTCTGTGGTTTTGCAGAGATCACTGGATACTTCAGATTTATAGCATCTTTATGTGATTACCCCAGTAAAACAGTGTGACCAAGAGTTTCCATTAAAATACGGTATGCTCTCTCTCTCTTCCCAGAAGAGGAAAAAATTTGAAAGTCAGCTTTAATATTTCAGTGGTAGATATAATTAGGGCAAACAATAATGAAGTTTAAGGCTTGATATGGAAGCAACTTTCTTTTACCTCAATTCACTTTCATTATTGCTCAGAAAGGAAATTCTTTAGCAACATTATTTTATCATTATCCATTGTTAGACTTTGCAGGTAAAATTGAAGTTCTCTGATTCCACAGGGATAGACCATTTTGGCCTGTGCACAAGTAGCAGCTTTGAAAAGAGACCAGTCCACAGGATTTAATGCCATCTGGCCCATAAGGTGGGGAGAAGGGGGGTGGTGGAGGTACCAGGGGATTGGTGGCTTTAGGCCTTGTACCCTGAGCAGATTGGGCTGGGCAGGACAGGCCACAGTTACTTTGTGTAATGGTCTAAAAATGGAGTTCAGATCCTCTTTGATGGGAGCTGGAAATGGTCACCTTCCATACCTGCCTCATAGGCTTCTCTGTGGCAAGGAGATGAGATAAATTGTTGAAATGTGGGCTCGTGCAAGCAGTTGGTGTATTCAGGATTTTAACAAACCAGTATGTCAGTGTAATGCACAGACTTTACTAAATTACCATGGGATGTTCCTTTTCTCTCTGGTCCCAATTACTGCGCAAATTGTCATTTTCAAATGGTTTACCAGTATTTAAGTTGAATTTTTGTACTGTTAGTCACGTACTCTAATAATGGAAGCTCAGAATGTACAGAAGACTTTAAGATAAACAAAAAATACAAAATTCTAGCTTGGAGCTACAGAGCTAATTCTTCGTACTTGGCATGGATGTGTTTTGAGGTGATTGGACTTGATACCCCTGGAGATATGATGGGCAGAGCATCTACAGCCATCAGGAAGAAGAGTACACCAGCTGTCCTGGCAGTTCTAACGTAACTGTTTCGTATCTTAAAGAAGTATTTTGCTTTTTAGCACAGTTTTGTCTCTTTTTCCTTTTGTTTATTAAATCATGACATTATCAAAGCACTTACAAATCACAAATACATTGAGAAATGGTAATGCAACTTGAAGCTTTAGATTCAGATTTGTAGAAAGGAACTTTTAGAAAGAGAAATACTGGAGAAAATGCTTTGTTTCTACTTTTTAATCTGTGCTGCTTAATGACTAAAATGAGTAATCATGTGGGTTGTGCATGCTCAAAATACTAGATATGTCTAAGTGTTTTAAGAAACAAGGTTTTCAGGACATAAACAAAAGCTGGGCATCCGACTCAATACAATCAATGTATGGTGCTTAACTGCCACATAGCTTGTAAATATCTCCATATGAACTAGCGCTTATCTTACGAAGATTACGAAAAGATTAATTTAGTACTAAGTTGGCTCTTTTATGTTTTCTTCGTGTCAAATATGTTTTCCTTTAGAAATAAATTCCCAGCCATTTTTAAAAATAAAAAAATAAGAAAAGTCCTCAATGCAATTTCTAGGTATTGATGACCTATTTTTTTCCCACAGTTTGTCATTGAGAAGACCAAGGCTTAGTCCATGAACATTAATTACCTTTTTCATCACATATGATGTGTATTTTGTTTCCGTGTCTTACAGAATAAAGCAATTATGGAACGTGTAACAAACTTGTCAGATATGGTAGTTGGTCTTGAATCATTTATTGGCTCTGAGAGAGAAACCAATCCATTATACAAGGATTACCACGGTAAGTTCCATCTTTAGCAATGCAAAAAGTCTGCCCTGAGTGTTTCTAGGGCACATAACAGCTTACCCTCCAATTGGGTATCTGCTATAAAGTAGCATTTGGTCTCATTTTAGAATATACCTCTTAAATGTTTCTCCTTGCTAACCAGTCTTGAGTTTGGAAAATTTTCCGTAAAGTGCATTAAGGCTGCAAAGGAAACATGGCAACTCCTTGCATGTTGTCAAGCCGTATTACTGAGGCATGGCTCAATCAGATGTACATCTCAACAGGCAGGCTTTGGGGAATTCACATGCAGAGGAGGCTTGGCAATCATCTGACCAGTGAGCTGAACTTGTCATGAAATCAATACTTCTGATCTGCCAAGTTTTAAGTAGAGAACATGGAAAAACGTATATTAAGGTGAATAAACTGCTAAATGATGCGCTATATAAACTTTATCTAAAAATAATGTACTGTTTTGCAGCTTTCGGTTATGGCAGCTATGAACTTAAAGAAATAAATATGGATATACGGGGCATGTAAAATATGAAACTCATCTTGGTAAAAAGGCATGTAGCCTTTCAAGTGATTTATCTTCAAAATGTGTAATGGTGTTTAATACTGCAGTTTGTTTCCCAAGGATTTTGTAAGGTGTTACAGCAGAACTATTTAAATTTTAAAAGATGAGATTAGATGTTATGCATAGCCCAAGCAGTGAATAACAAACAGTTTTAGCTAATCCAGAGCAGTGCTCTGAGTGTGCATAAATTACAGCTATTATTATTGTGATACTACTGTAGTTCCATGGAAACCTTCAGCTGAAAGTAAACTGCTTATCCGAAACCTGCTGCAAACATGTGAGAATGTGGCAGTGTTTGCCACAGCAAAATATGTAGAAAAAGAAGCAAAGATGGTGTTGAGACACCACTGTGTGTATGCAGGCTGTAATTAATAAATCAGAGAAAAATCTTTTTCACTAAGAAAATAGTGCATATTTCCTCATCTGAAAAAGGTGAATGAAAAAGAAACTGTGAACAAAAGCTAGAATAATTCGCCTAATTATCTTTCCAATTGTATAATTGTGATGTGGCATTTGTTTATGCTAGCATAATTCTGTCAATTTGATACTCCTTTTCTCAGCAGTGAAGAGATCTTTTAAGACAATGTGCATTTTAGCAGTTATTTCCTGTTTTCCTGTAAAAATGTATGTGAAATCATTTTAAGTACTACTTAAAATATATATATATATTAAGTGTATGTATATATATATTAAGTAATATGCCGTCTCATAGCTTTTGAGGTTTAAACAATTTTAATTTAACATTCTAAAAATAAGTATTTTTAAAGGTCTTAACTGTGTGGATAATTTTTGTGTATGAATATATTTCAAGATTATTTATTTACTACAGATGATGGAAGTTTTTAACATTACTCAGGAAAAAATTGATTAAATTCTTGCATTATTTAATGAATACTGCATTAGTAATTTTGTTAAAATGCCCGAAAATTTAGGTGCTTGAAGAATCAGTAAAATAAAAATGATATAGATTCTTTAATTATTTTTTTAAATATATATATAAGCAACCCTTTGTTATGCCTGCTGTTCTTATATCTAATAATCATATTTTGAACTCAAAACCAAAATAAATATTTTTATATATCTTTGGAGAAAGGGGTAGAAGGCTTCAATGTGTAAAAATATCTTTGTAATAATATTGAGAATTTTGTTATTAATACCTGTAAAAATTAGGCTTTTTAAAGTATTTAAATTTTAGGAAAATTTCTTCCCTTATTGTCCCTTTATTTAAAAAAAAAAAAAATAAGAAAGAAAAAAGAAAAAAAAAAGAAAAAAAAAAGAAATAAACCCCTGAAAAATACTTGCCTTATTTTAAATAAGGGTTTTAGTGTTTGAGTTTTCTTTCTCCTAGCTGCCGTTTTCAAGTGAGATGTCTTTTGTAAATGTTCAGTATTTCCATTTTGACACTGGCTTTATGAATAGCAAATATAGGCCAGTAATCGAGAAACCCTGTAGAATTTTCCTGGTTTTCAGATGTAGAAAATCACCCTTAGGTTGTTCAGAAACTATATTAGGCTGCACAAAAACCATCCAGCGTCCTTGTCAGAAAAAATCAGCTTGAGCTGCAAGTGACAGAATGCAGAGCTTGCAGTGCACCTAGTACTGGGGAAAAAATCTGAACGGCTACATCAACCTCTCGCGGGAAGAAAATGTATCTCTCTTAGGATGGCGCAGGGGTTAAAATTCATCAAAAATGGTGATCTGAATTGGTGTTTTCCAGAAACTTTTTTCCAAGCCGCTTTCAGGCGCAAAGCGCGGTACTGCTCATTAGAGCTTCAGTGGTTATCAGTAACCCATAAGCCTTGTTTTGCTGGCTGCTTACTGGTGCATTTAATAAAATAAAGATCACTCAGTGGTGCCGTGGGCAGCATGCAAGGTGATAGCCATATTTGCTTACTGTAAATACAAGAGAAAATCACACACAAACCGGCTGTAGTTTTGACAAGTATTAAGATCCCTCTTTACATCTGTACTTCTGTACCAAAGTGCAATTAGTTTTCCTCGCACAAGGATTTCTGTTTATCTTATTCTGCTTGATTACTTGAGTATAATCGCACCGTTTGCTTCATTGCTCCTGGTAGTAAGCTCCAGTTTAAAAAGGGGAGGATGAGTGTGTGTAAATATACAGAATTCTGCTGTAAGACTCTAATTTATGCATCTGGATGACAGCGTTTTCTTATTTTTTTCACCTCCTTTACTTTTTCTTTCCACAAGGTTTGCTTCATGTACATCAGATTCCTCGGCTTAATAGCTTGATCTGTGATGTGTCAGACACGAAGGACCTTGCTTTTAGATTAAAAAGGAAGCAGTTCACCATTGAGGTAAGAGAAGCAGTTTTGTTTCACTATTTCGAACCCAAAAGGTGGAGCTAATCCCATCTCTTATGTTTCGTTTTGTGAACTACAGGAAATATGCACCCGATGTTGTAAATTCATTGCGTTGGTTTTGCTTTTCCGAATGGTTTTATAAAATATGGTAGTGTGCCTTCTAATTGAAGATGTCTCATTTGCCGCACTAAATCGGTCCGTTATAAATAGTTTATTTTGGTTTAAAATGTACATAGAAAGTAGGCCACAACCTTCAATAACAAAGCGTGACATGTTTCTAAGGATGTCAGGAGCATATTTAATTAAATGTTAATGACTTGCTCTTACTTGTGTTAGTGGGTGGGAAAGTAGCTACATGTTATTACCCCAGTAGAGGGATTTTAATGTATAATGCTGCCTAAAATTGTGTGTGGTATGAGGGATAAGTGTCCTTATCAGTATTCAGAAACCATTTTCTTTGCATTACTGAAATCACCTTTCGCTCTTTTATGTCATTTTAAACACAGTATCATTTACACTAATGTCCTTAAGTAAATTTCCTACTAAATTTAAACTTTTTTCTGTGACCTTTATGCAGACAGTCCTGATAGAAGGCAGTAATACAAAAGATGTATTTCATTTTAATCTTGCTAAAGAACAAATGAACATAGCACTATTAAGCAATTAGAGCTGATGTATTTATTAACCAAGTAATGCTTAGAGATGGAAGATGGCTTTTGGGGTGATGTGATAGTCATCGGTACAGTCTGGGCAAATTTTTTTTAACAAAGACATAAAACAGCCAAGCATCCCTGACAAACCATTTTGTTTAATCTCTTTTCAAATGAAAAGCTCTTAAGCAGGCCACTTGTCTTAACTGCTTGAAACCATAAAAAGAGAGAATTGCCACCAATAAATTAGCATATTTTTTACTCCATCACCAAATTATGGTCAATGTGGCTTGGCACTGCTTTGGTGTTTGGGACTTCACCCTTAAGTGACCACTTTGGCCCTTATTTGACCCTCTGCCCTTTTTAGCTGGCCACTTGATAAGGTAACTTGAGGGTTCTCTCTCTTCACTGCCCCCTCCCCTTCACAATTGCAAGTAGCCCTAACCTATAAATCATTGAAAGGGCCCTATCAAGTGACAAATTAAGGTGCCCTCCTCCTAATTAATGGTCATCAATGTCTTTAATTATCTAATCCTATTGAGAGTAGTTAATAGTTAATCGGGCAGCCAGTTCCTCAAGCAGGTCATCTCTGCATGCCTGCTAGAAGTTTCTCAAGTAGAGGTATCCTCTTCAAAAGCCACTTAAAGGCAAATATGTGAAGGCAGGCTTTTTTCTCCAAAGACGTTCATTTGTCATGTTTCTTATTTTCCAGAGAAAGTGGTTAATGCAGCCAGGCATTGTGAGGTATTAAGCCATTTTAACAACAGCTTTTAAGCGGCACATTAGAAACAAAAACCTTAATAGTCTATGGTAGGTTTCAAAATACAAATGTTATTACTGTTTTCAGAAATGCAAAGAAGCATGCCCCATCATTTCACAGCATAGGAAATTCACTGTTATTACATCTGAGAATTAGAATATTTAGGTTTTTTCCTTACTGTAAATCCTGACTCAGGATATCATTTTTCTGTCAGCAGTTAGAATTTGGGATTCTCATTTGTAATGCAATTTGATGGGGGGCGGGGCAGAAGAGGGGCACTAACCAGGAGGCTCTGTAAAAAAATATTTCGTTAGCCATGGCCCAGAACTGTAGGAAATGGGGGCAGTGGAACTCTTGGAACAACCTGTCGCCTTAGACATGCGTGGATGACCCACTTGAAAAATTTCTGTCGTCATTGCTCAGCTGCAGCCCCTTTCAGTTTCTGTTAAGAGATATGCTTTATAGAAATTAGACTGACACAAACTATTCGTTTTCAAATACATGGGATCGCTGTCCTAGTGTGATCTTCCTGTACATTTCACTGATCTGTAATCCAAAAGGTTTTCTTCCTTACATTAGGAGAGGCAAACTACAGCTAGGCTGACTGTAGCAATGAGGTTCGTAAGAAAATGGGAACAAGGGAAAATTGAATTAAGAAGGGATGTGAATACAGTCTTCTAAAACTGGGTTCCGCAGTTAGAATGCGATGAGTCAGCAGTCGGTTTTGTTCTGGTGGTAAAAGCATAAAGCGGCACAACAGTCGGCGGTACAAGCAGGAGAGAGTATGGCTTATACAAAGTGCGTCTGGGTTTATGACTTCTTTAGTAGCTTCAGTGTGAATTCAACGTATATTTTGAGTACATAGCAGTTTTTGGAAAACAGCCACTTCATTGCGTACACAATTTGGGGTAATAATAGTAACCTCTATTTGAAATGCCACTTTAAAATCTAATTACGCAAGAAAAGTTAGAAATACACAACCTCTGATTTATGGCAAGGTTTCTCCAACAAGGTTTTTCACCATTAGACCTTTCTTATTTTACAGTTTATAATGAGGGCATGGGACATGGATTTTCTCATGTCTGGATTGCTCACCAGTTAAGTAACTCTTTACAGTTTGGCCCCCATCAGTAAAAAACTTTAAATGTCAAAATTGTTTTATTAGACTTCATTTTTGTGGGAGGGATTCTACCTCTTTATAATCTGCAGAATCATATAACTGTTTCATTTTTTTTCTCATCTCTTTGTCAAAATAAGATTGATTGAAGTGTGTTCTAAAGGTGTTTTTTTCAACTTAAGAATGACAATGCTTTTTAGTGAATAGTTATGAGCGCTCGTTTTCCATTTTCAAATTATGAGGTAGACCTTTTCCAGGAAAACATAGATGCTTCTGGTGAAAGGTGCAGTAGCTACATCATGCTTTCCCAGATCTTCATGTTAGTTAATAGCAATATATTATTATATGCAATATTATCAGAGACCTATCATATGTGCATACCACTTTAAAGGACACAATTTTGAAGTTAGCCTGTCTAATCCTATTTCTTCCCACTTTGGAATCTTAATTAGAAGGAGATAAAAACCATCATTTGACTAAATTATTGTCTTGAATCTGTAGCAAAAGGTATAATCCGCAATTGGGCCAATTAGTGTACCCCATAGTTAGCTATGCTGAGGCAGGAAACTTGATTAGATCTGACACCAGCCTAGTTCCCACTGTTGTTTTGCCAGGTATGATGGTCAGACTTCAAAGGGCTTGAGGCATCAGCAGGGCAAGGTTTGGAGGCCAGCTTAGGTCCGGTCGTTAATCTCTCTGCTAAAACCACAGCAGCCCTCGCACAAAACAAGCTTACACGACACAATCATGCGGTATTAAAGTTTGGGTTGAGTCATGCCAATTTGCCTTTGATTTTCTGATGATTGACTAAAAGATGGCTACATGACTAGACACATACTGAAAGTTTACTGATTAGGTACGTTCCCCAAATATTTGAAATATTTTTTGATTTCTCAGTTAAGTGATATGACAACCCATTTATCTTAATGAAACTTTTCAGCAGAGTCATTTCTGAAATATTTTTGCTTTGTTTGTAGCTCAGAGTGTTACTTTTATCAACATTTGATAAATTTTGTAGAAACATTATGCTCACATTTTTTATTTGATAGATCTTTTTCATTGTTCCAAAGCCTCCTATATCAAAACCAAAGGAATCTGTATCTGTCTGATTTTTTCACTCCTAGAATTTATGAGGAAACATTATTTGTCTTTGTTGTTTAGGTACAATTACACACAAAACAAGGAAATTCTTCTTAATTATTTTCCACCTTAATGTTGAGCAAAGTGCTGTTCCATGGCTGTGATTACATAAGCGTTCCTTTCTTTTGCCTTCTGATTTGTTGAAATATTGCAGTAACAGTGACATGTTTCCATTCTGAGAAAAGCCTAAGGCTGCTTTAGTATTATTCCAAATGATTGAAATTGCCATCTTGCTGACTTTCCCTTGGGCAGCTTAAGGCCTGTTTACTTTTGTATTTGTTTCACATGTTCCCTCTGAGTTTGGCTGGCAGGACATCATTACCTGGTTTGACAAGACAGTTGGAGAAGATTCATATTTGATTAACTCCCTTTCTCACTGTCTGGTCAACATAAACCTCCGGAATTATGTATTTAAAGTTAAAACTGTTCATAAATTCAGATAAACGTTTACAAATAAGAAACGTTATGATTTTTTTTTTAATTCCCTAGTTTTGCTTTACTGTTTATTTTTTAAATCTTCCGGCAGTCAATTGTTAATAATATAGAGAATAAACTTTTTCCTAGAAGTGGTATAATATTTGTCTAAGTACAGCTGATGTGAAAATTTCATTTTTCTTTATTTTGATGAATACAAGAGCCAGGTAATACAAGTTAGTTTTGTTTTGATGGCTCTGTAGCACCTGTGCAAGCCAGAATAAAAAGCTTTAAAACATAGCTCTGTTTGAAGCCAAGTATCATAAGCTACATGGAGAATTGCCACACGGTAAAAGTACATAACTTTCAGGAGCTTAATTTTTGAGTTCAGGAGATCACTTCTTGTCTGAGAGGTGTTTCCAAACAGGAAGACAAGAAAGTCAGAAGTAGAGGATTCCTTCAGTAGCAAAGCTGCTGGTTTCCCAGTGGCAGGCAGATACAACATGGTACTATGGAGCACTCTGCCAAAGGATATGTCTTTGGAAGGAAGCATAATCACATTAAAAAAAAAGAAAAAAACAGCAGTAGAATCTATATATAATTTAAAACAGATGTCTGCTTCCAAAGGCATTATTAAGATAATGTCCTTTCTTCATCCATCAATAAAGGGACAGATAAGAAAGATAAGAAAATCATTGATAGGAATATCAATGATTGCCAAAATGAGTGAAAGTGTAACTCCAGATATTAATATGCATGTTATGTGTCTAGCAGCGGCATTTGGAAATAGACTTAAAACTTTTCTTTTAAGGTTGTAAATCTAGCAAGTGAAAACAGGACATATGTTGTACAGGACATATGTTGTACATAGTTTCCATTTGAAATCTCTGCATACCCCTTTTTTTTTTTCATTCGATCCCTTTTAATTTGTTTCACACTGACTATACTGTGATAAACTTCCTCTTTGCAAAGGGAAGTGCAATTAGCCACTGCTATACTTTTTATACACGCGTAGCACCAGGTTGATCCCAAGTAAATCAGGATATGGTGATGTCGCTGAATAGCAAACTGTGCTTCCTCTAACATTTGTAATTATTCATTAAACACAGGAAGAACAAGTGTGGGCATAGCTATTTAGGATTATTAGTGAGCTGTTTCTCCTGGAGGAACAAATCGACCCTGTCACCAGTACATGTGGGATCAACATATTTTTAAAATACACACACATCCTATACCAACCTCTGTATCAGCCAGCAGAATTAGGAGTCCACTGTACTTCTAATAGCATTACTTTTTAGGCTTCTTCCAAGAAGGTTTTACTTGAAACATCCTTCATTAATGACTCTCCCTTATCCTGATCATATTTCACTGGTGTTTTTGAAGTCATATGATTGGAATTTAATAAATACATTTGAATTAATTAACTATTTCAGGCAATATTTTAATGAAAAGAATGTGAGCTTGAGAACTGTCAAAAAGCAAAACTTTAGATGATTAGAAACTTAAGGTGATAGTTCTGTAGCAGTCAGTAATATATGGCAATGAATTCAGATTTGCTGAGATAAAGTTCACGCAATGTAACACCAAAGATAATATATACCACGCAATGTATGCTGTGATATTAGGAACCTAGTAAATCATACCTTGGTATAGCCATAAAAAACAACTTTTTGTATTTTAGAATCGTGCACTTGTGACATTAAAAATCTTGCCCCCACCAACTTGTGACATTACAAGTCTTGGCCCCATGTAACCCTTGTAACCTCAGAATGGAACCTGCTTGTACCAGGCTTAAGACTGCCTGGCTGCCCAGTGCCTAGAGCATGGATCATCCTTTGCAGGTATTGCTGGTTTAAAGGTGAGACAGAAGTTTTCTGGAGTGTTACAGAAAGTGAATTTCTTAAATTTTCTAATGTAATAGAATCTTTTGGGCCTCTGATCCCCATGTATTTGAGAATACAAATGCCCTTGGGGATTATGTGGAAAACCTCTTTTTCCTCAGCTTGCCTGGAACAGCAGCATCACACCTGGCAAAACTCTAGTACTGAATGTTCCACTTCAACTCAGGGACTTGCATTCAGGGAACTCTGCATGTAAAACTAAATTTTCTAACCAAGAGGGATAAAACATTTTAATAACATTCAAATGAAATGCATGCCAAACTATTGTTGCGTTGATTTTTCCTGACCATCTTTCCTGCGATATTAATAAATACATTACCATTGGCTTATTTAAACAGAGGTCAAATGATAGCAAATATAAAACCATAACAATTTATTAATATAAAATTAATAATACTTAATCTAAAAATAATGTTTTTAAAAGATTCTCCTGCAGAACTAATTCTGTTATAATTCCAAGCTCCATTCTGCATTATTTCATCTAGTAGCCAGTTCAGGTTCTCTTTACCTGGTATAGTGTACTTCACTGAATTGTTTTGTCAGATGCTGTCAAGCCAACCTACCATTGTTAAAGAAAATCAAACTAAATCATTTTGGCATGAGCCTTCCAGGAATAAGGCACAGAATATGAAGGGTTTGATGAAATCAAGGATTTGATTTCAATATTGTAAAAGACTGCCTGTCAAAAATGTATTACATTCTTTCAAACAATTTTGCATAAATAAACGTGTTTAAAATTGTGACAGTACAATTTAGATAAAGTTTTGGGAGATTATTTTTGAATTATAATAACTTGAGGTAAAACAGCACTTGGAGTGCTCCTATTTAAAGAGAAAAAACACTCTGAATTCTAATAATACATAGAACTGAAATCTAGTAATAAGTTTTATGCACTATATGGAATTTCAAAATGTGAATGTGTAAAAAAGTTTGATTTGAAATTACCACCTTATTCTGATTGGGTAATACTAAATAATGTAAATTTATTTAGATATTCTGAAGATTAACGGAGGAAGGTACCATTAACTTTTAGATTGCAGAGGAAGCTGTATAATAGCCTGAAATTTATTTCATAAGTTACATCTCTTTTATGGGCTTGACATTTTGCAAGTATAATGAGGGTTTCATTCAGTTTTTCAGATCTTTAGCACTTAAAGCATAATACGCTAGATCTGCAGTTCCTTGTCAGTAAACCAAAGTCCTATATGTTTTTATTTAAACAAATAATTATGTTGATTAGAAATATTTATTCCATAATTGTGTTGTCGCAGTGGAAAAACATGCAACTAAGCCATTAATGCAATTAAAGGTCGCTTGTACATATTGTAATGGACTGCTCATTCACAGGATCTGTGCTAAGGGTCAGCGCTGCAGCATGAAATGGATTGGCCTTGTTCAGTCTGTAAATAAATGGGTCAACTTATCTTGTATTTGCCAGACAACTGAAGTAGTTGACGTATTCCCAGTTTCTAAGCATTAGAAGGTAGATAGGCTGAAGAGATCTTTTGTAAAAATGTTGGTTGGTAAAGATTAAAAACTTCATCTACAAGTGTTCTATTTTAGCACTAAAATAGGCTTTTCAAGATCTTTTCAAAGGTCTGTGGACATGTTGGAAAGATACTGATGGTGAATGCTTAAGAAGCAAAAAGAGTTAAGGAGTACACTCATAGCAGTTCTCAGCAGGAACTGCGTACCACCTCCATTAAATGCTCTTTAAAACGCCACCAAATCTGAATAAAAATGCTATTTCATAATTGAATAATATTCTCACTTTGCAAACCATAATGAATTCAATCATGATGTTATACAGTAAAAGATACCTCTGAATGTTATACATTTCTTTAAATGCAGGAAAATAAAAATTAAAGTCAGGTTTTCTCAGCCGAAGGCCTACATCATACCTTACCTTATCAAAATGCATTGATGTAGGAGTTCAGGGCTGTTCATTAAAAATGAGAAGAGGATAACTTCACATCTTAACATGGAAGAGTTGGGCAGCCATCTGGATCTTCTTGTCTCTGTACTGCTTATTATGCTTTTGATTATTGATCTTCAGGTAGAGAAAAAGTATTCTGTAAACTAGGAAACTCTGAAATACCCTCATCTGAAACTTGGAAAGGGTTAAAATGTCAATGTGTAGGAAAACAGAGCAACAATGGAAAGTCTTTCCTATGATTAGTAACATGCTTAATCAAACAAATTCCTTTTTTTTTTTTTATTTCAAGTTTGAAAACTGTAGTCTAAGGGTTAACATTTCCAGTCTTATGAAAAGCTTAACACTGATGTAATATCAAAACCCCTGTGTTAAAGCTTAGATTTGAATGGCATTACCAAGTAACAGTTCAGCTCCTTTTTTCCTCAGTCCTTCCTTCTGAAGAAAGTGAACAGTAACTGTATTATGCACAGTTAACTAAAACTTTATATCAGTATCCGTAAATAAATAAATAGTAGTAATTTTGGGTGCCAGTTTAAACCATCCATAGGCTACTTGGCTTTCAGAAAACAGCTGGTAGTACTCTATGAAAATAATTCATTTTAACTGCGTAATTTCAGGGATTTAAAGTTTGAGAAAACCATGTGTTTTATCTGATGAAGATATTGTCTGTGGCCTCTTTATCTTCTTTTGTCCTGCTTCAAGCCTGTTATAGCAAGAATTACTGAAGAATTTTTATTTGGAGATTCATAAAATTTGTATGTTAAAAAAGTAGCTACCAAGTGGGTTTATCTTTTCTTCATATTAACTCACTAATCTTTGGGCATCATGTCTGCCTGAGTTATGTTTAAGAGTAAAAACAAACCAAAAATAAGAAACAGTTTATCACTTTTAAATGGGTGCACGTGAATAGTGCTGTGCAAGAGAAATCATTTCCATCTTGCATCCAAAACAGTGCTTGCTATACTTAAAATAACCTGATTACTTAATATTTAAAGTTTTAAGATCTTTAGTAATCCTTGCTAATGAGCTGTACATTTGCTTGTTCTGAAAAAGACACATATATGAATGTTTGAGGTGGATGACCCGGGCATGTTAGCTGAATCTTGAGGGGCCTTCTAAGTCTCCATCATATACCGAGAATATCTACAGTATTTTTGAATTAGAATCTTAATTCTGTGTTTGTAAGCAATACATTTGATGTTCTTGAATAATAGCTGTGCAGTGACCTGCCTTGTCATTGTTGGCTGCTGGAGAAGTTGAGAAATTTGCTCTTGGCAGATAGGCCTGGAGGCTGTGAATGGCAGAAAAAATGGAGGCATGGCAGTTGCATTCCTCTGCTCTTAGTCAAGGCCTATGGTGTTCCAGACTATAGTTTTCGG
The DNA here is from genome assembly GCF_040182565.1 of Anser cygnoides. Classification (NCBI taxonomy): domain Eukaryota; kingdom Metazoa; phylum Chordata; class Aves; order Anseriformes; family Anatidae; genus Anser; species Anser cygnoides. The sequence continues at coordinate 8,206,057 of NC_089877.1, read as the reverse complement.
ACGTGCACCCTTGTTTGCTTTTATTTGAGAGCCAACACACAGTTATATGAACAAGAGGAGAAGTTATACTTGAGCACTGAGTCTCACGGGTAGTTCCTGCTTTTGTGCGCTTCTACGTGCAGCCTGAAGTCCGTGTAGTTACCTGCGTACGGGTGGAAAGCATAGCAGAATACCAACATCTAATCTAGTATTCAGCATTTGGTATTTTAAATCAAGCATCACCTACGAGTGGAAAACATTAACCTAGGGAAGCCTGCCTCCTGTTCCTTTTGTTGGCCTAAAGGCAGAGGCCTGGCGTGTAGGAACCAGGCAGGCCGTGGGGTCGGTACACGCTCGCGCTTGGACCGGGGAAGGTCTGCTCATAGATACAGCCACGGCCTCTACCCATCCTGATGTACAGCAAGCGAGGTATAAAACAAACACATCCCTCAGCCAATTGAGCTGCCATATGTTACCACCTCAGCAGCATTTTATTTTCAGCTCTTTATGAGGTGGTGTTTGCTATCTGTTGGCTGCGTCACTTCTCTCATTGATTTATTAGGTTTTTAGTAGTGTGCTCCTTAATCAATAATTGCTGTTGTCGCTTAAGTCACTTTTGTCTCAGTTCTGCCATCTAAAGCCCCTGAGGTAACACCTTATACTTCTTAATCAGTGCTTCTCACCTTTTAGTATAAGGCTTTGTAATTCTGGGCGGATTACAGGTTTCCTGTGCTGCCTCAAATGCCCTTTCAAAACCCTTTTGCTACCAGAGAGTAATGAGACAGGAGCTATGTGAGCTTTTTCTGCTGTAATATAGGGAAGAATGGTCCTGCTTCCAGGATGAGTGTTTATAAAGAGATACAAACAAGTCCTTAATTCATAATCCTTGTGACTGTTAAAATAAGGAATTAATAAGAGGGAAATTTAATATTTGTGTTTAGACTGCTCCTCAGTAGTAGCGTAGCCATGGGCTGTTTGTGTTTGGTCTACATCATCTAGACTAAAAATAGCCTTCCTGTCATCTCATTGGCAGAGGTTTAGCTACTCCTTTAATTCTCTTTAAAAATGGATAGAGAGAAAGGCAGCATAAATATTGAATATGCAGATATTCTAGTAAGTGACTAGCAGAAGGTTCCTGATGCTTTGAAGAGCTTTATGGTTAAATGGAATTCGTGTTTTGCTTAAGTAAAGAGACATTTTGTAAATGAGGATCATCGTTAAATGTATTAGATTATTTTTTATTTTATTAACATTTTATATATCATTAAAATAGCTACTTTTTAATATTCTGATATTAACATATATTTATTTTATTTTTGTTTGCATCCTGATCCTGCTTAGTTTTTTTCTTTTTAGTTTTCCTTTATATTTTGATAAGAAATTAGTGATGAGGTATTTCATTTCTCATTGGTTAAATTAAAAGGCACATTTTTCTAATTTTTCTTTTAATACAGTGAATTCTTGCAGAATAGGAGGACAAGTAACTACTGGCTGCTAAAATCTTGTGAAATAGTCTGAAAATTTCTCTTTCTAGTTTTTTTTTTCTTTCTTTCTTTATAACCTTTGAAAACAGTGAAGGAAGAACTGTCCTTTCCTTGTTCTGTCATTCTTAGAAAAAATGGGCTACTTCAGAAAGTTTCAGGATACCAGTTACAGTATAGAAAAGACAAAGTTTTGAGGTGGACTTGGGTCTGTGTTGTCGTTTTCCTGATCTTAAGGGACATTCCGGCTTTGAAAAAGCCAAGAGAATTAGATTCAGGTTACTGAAAGTCCCCTAAACCTGCAAAGAAAAAATTTCACTGTGTTTGTAGAGTAAGGCTTTAAGGTAGATGGGCTTCACTGAAAGGATTTTGTCAGTGGATTACTTACATATCCTGTATAAAAACCACATTTTTCCGCTGTATTCTCAACTAATAATTATATACATGCCATGAGCTCTTCTACTTTTGCCTCTCCAGACTCTGCCTCTCACCTACGTGCACCATGGTGCGTATTTGCATCCCGTGTGACAATATTGTTCTGTACTTTCAGTTTAGGAGTTGTCTGTGCGCACTCTAATAGGCATATCTGGAATACTTTCTTGCATCATTTAGTTGTTTGTTTTTATTTTTGGTCTCTCGAGTTTGTGTTTTGAAATTGTATTGCTACCTTCTGAATTGATCGAAAAGATGAGCATTTATTGAAAGCAGACTAAGAAAAGACATATTTGAAAGAAAGCTACATTAACTAGTGCTTTTGTGGAAAGTTGTTGGTGTTGTTTCTTACCAATGGGATTCTGAAGAGAGAAGAAATCGATGTTTTACATTAGAGCATCCCAAGTAAAGTGAATAGTTGCATTCCATCTGTTGCACACACATAGGGCGTATCAGTTTTCAGAACTGACAAACAAAACAGAGTATTTACTGGAGAAAACTAAACATAAGTATTGTTATGCGAGCAACGTAGACCTCTGGTAAGAATATTTATAGATAAAGCAGAATGTGTACAAACGAGACACCATCAGTTAGAGATCACTTTTTATTGAGAGACGTGTTTGGTTATTGAATATTCAGATTATTTTATGAGTATTTTTAAAACTTTTTTTTTCTAAAAGAGGGAGTATGATTCCATACAGAATCACATTCCTAAAAGATTTACTGTTTTCGGCATAATAAAAATATTGGAAAAATACTTCATATCTTGAAAAAAGTCCAACGAGCTATTCTTGTTTCAAGTTTCATCTAATATATCATTCCGTATGGTTTTATGATAAACACATTATTCCTTGAACAGGAATTAAGAGTAAAGCTGCCAGGAAGGGGTTTTGTTGTCAGAGTTATTCCCGCCTCATGTTTTGTAAGAGATTTCATGGTCCCATTGTAAAGAGTGGATGATTTAAAACGTGTTCCCAAGATAAACTTTCCCATTGTCATTAATGAGGATGGATAATACTGAGTGACAAGTGCATTAGGAATGACACAGAAAGAGCTGTTAGATTTGTCAGAGCATATCACTTCAGGCAATGAAAATTGAGGACATTCTCTTTTAGCAATTTTTTGCTATTTATTAAGGAACCAAGGATTGTGATTGCTCACACAGGTGGATTTTGCTGTTTGGTTCATTAAATATTTAGATACCTTTGTAAAGGTAGAGGCGATAAATATGAGCATTATGCTCCACTGCAAGAGGTTCTAGAGGTTGCTTTGCTTACAAATAACTCAGGAAAATTAATATGCATTTTATTTGTCTTTAAAATGCTTATTTGATGAATAATTTTTGTTTTGCAATATTTTTACTGAATAGGAATATCTAACATTATATAGTAAGAATTGCTTTAAACTATCATAGGGCAGCTTCTGGGATAGAGCTTTAAAATCAGGACACTATACAAGTCATTTACATTGACTCAAAAAAAGCTATTTCTCCATAGAGAAAGACTTTTAAAATATTTATCTCTGAATTCCATTAATAATACATGACTTTTTCTGGTGTTTAAAATCTTTCCAAACTACAACATGCCTATCAATTTCCATTTTGAACATGCAATTGGTCACTTTTTCGCCTTGATTCATCTTGCCTGGCTGCCAACCAAATTTTGCCTCTGTATACCTTCTTGACACTAATAATGACTGAGTTTCTGTTCGTTTGCGTGCAAGATTTCCCAAGCGGCAGTTTGGGGCTGGGATAAACTATCTATCATGATTGCGTACAACTAATCTGCCTCAACCAAACCACCCAATGACTGAAATTACATTTGACAATTCACCTCTCCTTGGCGTGCCTGAGGTGAACATAGCTACAGACCATCCCCGGAAGGGCATAGCAGCTCCTCCATATGTTGGGGAGGATCCTTTTATTTGTGTCAAGAGACTTTTGGTAAAGCATGTATAGGCAGAGGTGTTTTTTTTTCTTACAGTTCCTTGTTTTCAGATATGTGGCTGCTGCTTTCTAATTTTAAACCAAACCATTTTATTTTTGTGAAACGTTTTCTGATTTTTAATTTATTAAAAAGGTTAAAATCTTTCTCTGGAGTCAACCAGTACAATATTGGATGTATAGGAGATTAAAAATTCAAGAGACATTTAAAGCATCATGTATTGTTTGTTAGGATGTTATGCTATTAATAGACCACGGGCTAGTCAAATATCACATAAGATGCCTGTTACTGTGCTGACCTTTACCAAAGCTTACACCTGCTTGGAGCATTTTGTTAATACAGAAATTAAGAAAGAATGACAAAGCAAAATATGCTTTGCCATATGAAAAAATCTTTTAATTATTTTCCAGATTACAGATTTGTTCACATTGTGTATACTTGCTGGTTTGAATAGCTGTCTGTGCAAATATGATCTGACAAAACAGACCTTTTATTTCTGGATAAGATTACTCAAATAGTCTTCAGAGTAAAAAGCTTTCTAGCGTTGCTTTTTGCTAATTCTTGTCCTTTTTGTATAAATTCACTTTTATAATAATCATTTAAGGAATAGTCTATTTCATCAAGACTGCTACTTTTCATTATTAATGATTAATTTCATCAGATATAATTACTTCATTTAAATACAAAGTTTCTGCATAGTTCTGAATAGTTAGGGTAATACAATTCTCTCTCTAGGGAGATAATTTCTTTGTAGTTTTATGTTATATTGATTTAAGAGATGCACTGTTTTGATAATCCCAACAGAAAATACTGAAGAATTGCATTCTGGAATGTTTCGATTTCTCACTGTTTTGTGTAACAACATGTTTTGCTGTTGTGCATTTCAACAGAAGCAAAAGATCTGCAGTCAAATTGTCCTTTCAAATAATTACAGTCCATTCCTGTTGCTGAAAAGGGGAGTTTCATTGATGTATTCATAAAGGCACGGCTTTCAGCCTAATTTTGTTTCTGACACATCAAGCCGTTCTTCTCTCCTTTCCTAAAACTGAAATACATTTTTTTCTAGTACTTTCATTCATCAGATTAAGTTCAAGCTAAGTTAATAATCTTTTTGAAATGCTTGGCAGCTGAATGTAGTACTTGTATCTAAGTTGGGGGGAGGAAACTGAGTAACATTGGTATCATGCTTTCTGTAGCATTTACAGCCAACGTGTCCAGAAGAATCAGGACACTTTTGTTTACATAAGTCATTATTCTTAGTAGCCAGCTGCTCTGAAACCAGGGAAGAATAAGGAATAACAGCCACACAGCCATGCCCAGTTGACTTGTTACAGTAGCAGAGTACTAAATATACACGAAATTTATGTCCTGCTTTCCATATTTATTTATTATAATTAATTGTGTTCTCAGTCTTTTCTCTTTGTGTGTATGTATGGCACAACGCAGTGCCCTGTGTGGGTGGAGCTATCTCTAAACAAACTCTCGTGGGTACAAAAAGCAGTACTGCCGAGTTAGAGCTGGTAGCCCAAGCAGAGCACCAACCTAACCATGGCTGTTTGTGTCATATTGCCTTGATATGTTCTTGTTCTTTAGTAACTATTCTGTTTCTATGTGATTCCAGAACTACTTTTTTTCCCCTGGTAGTAACCACAAATTCAAAATAGCTTATTCAATTTTTAGTGTGGAATTGAGATTTTCTGTGTATTCTTCCCTGTGTGCCGCCAAAGCATTATGCTTTTCCTTGGCATAATGACCTTTCTTACATATGGCCATAAATGATAGTTCTTGTCCACATCAGAAGAAGTAATGGTAAAAAAAAGATGAGATATTTTTTTCAGCAGGCATCTGATATTGCATATTAAATAGCTATACTGGCTTTTTGGTCTATAAACAAATATTTGAGGGGTTTAGAGGTGGCAGAGGAGTTCACTGCAGCATCAAAAAAATTATGGGTGAGTGATTTGAATTGTGGGGGTCTGCACATTCATCAGCAGTTGTCAAGATGAAAAGATGACATCTTGCAATTTATACTAAAGTAAGGATTGCTGCTGGTTAGAAACATTTTCTTTAGTCTTGCATAAATGGACTTTGCTGCCAGGTTACCAGTAGACTACTGAAATGAAGTATCCAGTTTTTCCAGTATGCCAATTACTTAGATATTTTCAATTTTTATGAAAAAAATACAAATCTTACATTAGAATAAACTGTGGATTTAAAAACAAAAATAAAGAGTATAGCAAACTGGGATATATTATAAGATATATTTAAGTCTAAATCTTGAAACATTGGTCAAGTACTGATTCCTGAAAATTTTCCTATAAAAAGATTATTTTGCTTAGGGTAACTTATGAGTATATATCTGCTTGTCTTGATCAAATCGTGCATCTTAGTGTGAGTTTACAGTAATTTCTGATTGCTTAGATCTTTTTTTTGGTTTCAGTATTCCAATTATGATTTTTAGATACTTTCCATGTGACAGTTCCTTGTCTATCTAGAAGCGTTATGTGACAGCTCCTTTCTGGGAGTTCTGAGCAGCAGTGATGGAAAAGACAAATTGCTAGTTTTATAATGAGCAGTATGATCTTAGTATGATTTTGACTTCTGGTGTATTCAGTCATATTAATTACCGAAGAATGGTTTGTGACTTGTGACTTCAACCAAAAAAAGTAAGATTAGTAATATACATGATAACTTGCCCATCAATACTTCTGGAACAAAGTTTGTTGACCTCTTCGTATTTCTTAACAGATAGTCTTAAACATACAAATATATAAATATATATTTTATAAACTTCTATATAAAAATTAATCAAAATACTTTTTAACTGTTATCTGCACTGGTTTTGTTAGCAAATAGGTCACAGTATCCTGATATGTGCTGATGCCTTAGCATTATAGGCATGATTTCCTGTCACTTAGTGTTTTCCTAATTACACAGGTAGCACTGTGTATTTATAGGCAAAAATAAGTTTTTAGTTAAAAAAAAAAAAAAAGAATTTCCATGTATTTTCATCTTGTTTCAGTGATACACATTGATACAACATTTATAATTCAAGCATTTAAACCATTGCTTACATCATCTTTAAGTGCTTGCATATTCTAATGCAGCACACAATATGGCAATTATAAATGGGATTGTATATCAGCAGGTCTTTCCACTGGAAGCTAAGTCAGTAGTGCCCAGGCTAGATCATAAAACTTGTCTGTGCTCCTGAATGTAATTTGTGCATGGCATTTCAGGCTTTACAAATGCAGTACCTGTCTTTGAAACATTTGAAATCAGTATCAGACAAGACTGTTGGGGTACAATGAACATTCTTCCATATTAAAAAAAGAAATATTTCCTGTTTTGAGAAATTGCATACAAGTTACACTGGAAAGTTACAATCTAAATAATTTTGCATAACAGTTAAGTATAATGGTAGTCTTTTAAAGTATCATGATGCAGCAAACAACAGCACTCACAGATTCCTGTAGTTGTCCTCATAGGCACACTTCTATTACGATGAGATTGTTTCTTGCAAGGCCAATATACGTATATTTCCCAAGTTCAAATTAAGTATTACCTGAACTTTTTTGTACGTGTATACTTAAATGTATATGTTCTTTATAAATAAAGGTGAATAATAACCTTATTTACTACAATCAGGCTCTGATCCCACCTTAATGGATTTGGGATTGCTAGGTCTTATGGGTATTAGTGCATCCTAAGTAACTACAGCAGTTGTGACAGCAATGAAGCTACTGATAAGAATTCTTCAAGACATAAAACGTCATAAACAGCAGATAAAATTGATGCAAATCTAGTCTGTAATTCAAGGAAGGCTTCCCCATCAATTTCCATATCTACACACACGCAGTGATTTATAACAGCTTTGTTATTGTAGAAGCAAGAAGAGATCATTACAATGCCTTTGTGTTACAGAAGCATAATTTTGAAATCCACTTGAAATTAAATTATTGCTTTCGGAAACTGAAAATAGAATAGATTTTAAACTTTCATTTTTAAAAAAATAGTAATTTTTATAAAAGAGAATATGTAATTCTCTCTGCCATGTTGATGAAACTTTACGTATTATCAATCCTTTGAAAAATACTTCATGGGCTGCACATAATTGTGATTCCTGAGATGTGACAGATGTTAGGAAAGTATCAAGTCAAACTTTCCATTGACTAAAATGTAGTACATAAAAATATATCCAAAAAAAACTTCTTTTTTTTTTCCATGCAATGAGAGACGTTTACACAAATCTGTACTGCGGAGATTTGTAAGACTGAGCATATCCTGCATATGTGTTTGTGCAAATGGAATCAGTAGAAAGCTGTATGAGCATCCCATTGGTATGTCTATAAAACTCTTACCCATTACTTAGGAAAAATCAGATAGTCTGAAAGCAAAATAATAGTAGAATCTGTTCAGAGAGTGGAATGGATCTTAGGGGATTGGATTACAACTACAGTTAGAAACAAAGATACTTAAAGCATTGTCAAAGTTGACCTAAGATATTTGGCAGATATTCTTTTCAGTTTTTTCATTTGAGCAAGTGCCCGAACAGGCAAAAAGTAAATGGTTACATGTCAAACATACTAGGGTTTTTTAATAGTACAAGAAAAAGGATGTGGACATCTCTTTTTTGAGCAAGGGATTTACCGAATTCAGCAAGTGAATACTACTACATAGTAGTTTCAGGAAGACTTGATGAGGCAAAGCATTTTTCTCCCTGTGGTTTCTTCCAAAAGTACCCTATGAGCCAAATTCTGATTCTCACTTGCGTGAGGTGAGGGATGGTAACTCAATGCTAAGTGGTATCTTTTTTTCAAGTACCTCTGTTGCAAGAAGCAAATTTTCTTCTGAAAATTGGCTGACACCACCTTCAGATCTCAATTGGCACAAATATCAAGAGCAGTCCCACGCAGGCTGCATTGCTCCATATTCAGCATGGTTGGAAAATTATAGGAACAAAGGGGTAGGATTCAGAAGCAATCTGGCATGAAATTTAGTTTCTGCCTCTGTCACACCTTTACCTCTATAGTACTGGAGGCCATTCTTCTTCCCTGACATCATTTTTGAGACCCTAGGCAAAAGTAAGCTGTTCTGAAATTCAAGATCCTCCCACTGATATTCCCAGAGACACAGTGCTGCTGAGCGGATTCAGGGGGGTTGTCAGCAGGCAGCTTCACCCTATGTTTACAATCCTTCCAAGATTTCCTTAAAACTGGAGGGCTTGCTGAATCCCTTCAGTCCTCCCTAATCTGGAATATATACTGCCTCATGGTAATTGTTGCAATGTCACATGGAGTGAGTGAAGGTGCTTTTGATAATTTTAAAATCACGTTCTTACCCACCTGTATATAGTTCAAAGAAAGAGATCAGTTTCTACAGGTGACGCTGACTTCTTCTGCCCACCTTCCTTGCCCTTTGATGTGAGAATCACGATAGGAAAATCCAAGTAATGTTGCTCTCTGGACAAAGACCCCAGATACTGGAATGCTTTTAGCAACTCGATTAATGCTTTAACTTCTTTACTGCTACACTTGATTAGCAACCAAGCTCTCTTGGCTTGCTATGAATATGAACTCATTAACAAAAGAAAGCCAGATAGTCAGTCTTATGTCAGAGACATTCAAAGGAGGATTCTCTAGCCTCAGGATGGAAGTTCAGCTGACATCCAGAGCTTCAAGCTGCGTCGCATGCTGCGGGCACTGCCACTGACTATTTTCTGAACTCCTTAGCAACATAGAGGTCCTTGTGACTTAATGGTGTTGATTTGCCAAAAGAAATGCAATTTCTGGTTGCAAAACTACTGTTTGATGAATTGTTCTCTTCAGCTCCACAGCTGATGTAAGTTCTTCTAACATTAAAAATTCTGGGCTTATCCTTAGCTGTCTTTGCTTATTCCTTGAGCCCATGAAGACAAAGACAGAAAAAAGCTTTTTGCACAGACTGAAGCCTGTTTCTCATGAATATTCAAAGACTTGCTTCAATCAAAAAGAACAGAAAAACATATCAATCCAACCACTTTTATTGATACAGGGCTACTGATCCCGGTAGCTTATCATACTGCCTTTCATCCTCTCAGCAGAAGTCTATGAACCATTTTTTTTTTTTTTTTTTTCACCTTTTCTTCAGTATTCTGCTGCTGTAGCACTTTTTGGAGATAGGCCTACTTAGTACCATCAAGTCTTGTTGCAGATTATATAAAACAGGTGGGTTATGGACACTGTCACCATTACTTAGTTCATTTTGTCTGTCTGCTGTTACACAGTCTCCGTGTGCAATAATGTTTAGGGACCCTGGTTACGTAAATCTGCTTCAAAAGAAGAAAAACGCACTGTCAGCAGGGGTCATGAAGTACCTAAGAGACAAGGATTCTCAGTGCACAACAGAATGAAGGATGGTGGCCCACCTTGAAATGAGGCTTCATTTCCAAATTCAGGTCCAGGCAGATGATTCTAGCATCTATATATCCTTATTTGGAAAGATTATTATTGGTGTCTTTTGATATACAGGACACCTATTTCTCTTCCCTTGTTAGAGTGTCATCAGAGATGTGTTCATTTTATAATGAGTCAAGACTCTTATCATTTGTTATCAATTGATTAGGGCAAGGATGGACGAACTTCTTGTAAGACCATACCTTTCCCAAGACAGGTTTCAGATCTGGCAGGGAGGGCAGTTAAGGTACTTGGTTTCTATTCCATCATCATTTTATCGAAGCACAGAAGGCTATATACTTATGTGATGTCTTGTAAAAGACGACTATACAGTGTGCCAACCTAGCTACAGTTGATGTACTCTTCAGACACTCCACATTCTAAATGCAACTATTCCTTCAGCAGTTACAGTGGTAATGCAGATATCCAGTATCTTCAGCGGAAAGTATTTCCAGTTCCTTCTTTCATCCAGGTTGCTTATGTTAAACATACCTCTGCTCAAGAGGGATGACACATACTGACAGCAATAATTACACAAAAATTCCCCATCAGCTCCAGTCCTCAGAGAACAAAATTCTCAGGTAACCATCTAGAAGTTAGAGCAACAGGAATCATTTGCACAGTGTTTCATTTCTATCTCTGAAGATATGTCATTCAGATAGTAATAGGTATATACCACAAGGGGTGCCTCATGGTATATACCATGTATTTCTGTTTGATGTGAAGCTGTTGACCTTTGGACTGGGACAGGTGGTGCTCTGTTGAATACTATATCCTGCTGGACCAGATCTGGGAAACTTCATCAAATGCGGTAAGGGCTATGGACCACTTGGCTGAATAGAAGTATCGAACAAAACATCTTTCAAAAGTAAGACAAAAGGGATTCTGATTGCCTGACCAAGCTTTTCTAGTTACCAGAGTGTCTACCAGACTTCACATGTCTGTCTCTTTTTCTCCTATCTTTGTTGCAGAGCTCCACAGTTTTTGGTATCCTAATCATGCCATGCTCCCCACAACAACACGGATGATGAGTAGATCTCATTGCTAAAGTAGGCCTCTTTCTCCCTTGCAAGAAAGATCCTCTCCTCAACAGTTAGAAGAGTGATGTATTGCTTTGTTAAGTGAGCTGTGTTTGGTTGTTCTCCTAAGTCTGTCATCAAAAACTAGATTTCAGTCCCTGTCATTCTGGGCTGACAGTTAAGGCTAAAGGAGTCTCCATGGTCCCATTATCTTAGCTGGACATCAGATTTCTCCTGGGCTAACTAGCAGCAACTTCTGTTCCTCCACTCCTAGATAGTAAGATAACCTTCTTCTTGCCACGTAAACCCACTACAAATGTCAAGGTTAGCTTAAATAAGGCAGAAGGTTTGTAGTCTAATATTAAAATATATATTCAAAATATTTTGTGTTTTCATACAAATCTAGTTAGTTATAAGGAAAAGAAATAAGTTTTTATTCTTTGTTTCTCCAAATCTATTCAACATAATCAATAAACAATAACTAAAATCAATAGTGTAGGCTACCATTGTATCTTATTGCCTTGGTATAGAAGCTCCTTACATTTTATTCCAATGTTTGTAATTCTAATGGTTTGATTTTGTTATCTCATCTTTTTACTAATGCCTATTTTTAAGTCTTTCTTGTTAAATTTCAATGGTATTTAATTCTGAGGGTTTCTTTGGAAAGTTCAAATATCATTCTTCAGAGCTCCTTAGTAGGGCAAAAGTGTCAATTTAAATTATTGCCATTATGAATACCACTTGTGTTTTTTAATGTATTTTATTAACATTTTCAGTGGATTTAATAACTACTTTTTTTTTTCAATTCCTTTTGTATTTTTTTTTCTACCATTTCTTTTCTTCCTTTATCAGTACATTTTTGCACAGTTAATAAAGACCTGGGAATGAAGAGGAGCAAAAAGGCTGCAGGGAATTAGCAGAGGACTTTGGGAGAACTGAAATTTGTCAAGGACAAAGCTGAAAAAGCGTAGTGGAAATTGCGAGGGCTGTTTTAGGTGGAGACACAAAAGCTATGGGGTTTCCCATGCTTAGGAGGTTTTTTTCTCTCCCTCTCTTGTAAAAGTTCATTTTCCTCAGACTACGTCCTTCTGCAACATCCCCTCAGGATCCTTCAGTCTCTTTTCTTTGTAACATTGCCTTCTAAATCTTTGCCAGCCCCTGCAGCACACACATTCTGACCCTGTCTCTAATCCTTTGGCTGCAGCAAGAATGGTGTTTTACAACTCTATTAGGATGAGGTTGGGAGAGCTGTTCAGGTCTTATCTTTTTAAACAGAGGCAAAAGTCAGTAACTTGCTGTGTTAGGATTTCATCAGCATAGCCTGAGTCTTGAATTAGCTCAGCATGTAAGTTCAATGAGAGAAGAGGTTTTCATAGAAGAGGAAATTTTTAAGGCATTATTGAAGGAGAATAATGAGATTTTTTTTGTGAATTTTCATATGGAGATCATCCCAAACCAAAAAAAAAAGGAAAGAAAGAAAAAGAATTTATAGATAGTAAATATATTGCAGTTTAAGAGGTGATACTTAAAGTGATGCAAGGAACTTTAAAATGAAGAGACGTGTTTTGTGCTTGCTTTGTTAGGAAAAAAAAAGGGGATAAAGAAGGGCAGAGGGAGGTTGGCATTCCTGACCAAAACATTGAGCTATAAAATAATCTTTGCAATAGTGTTTAGAATATACCTGGATTTTTCAAAACTGTAAAGAAAAAGACTACAGAGAAATAATTCAGTTTTTAACAACGGAAGCATTAAATGTATGGATTGAGGAGAAAAGTTACATGTTAAGAATGTCCTAAGAGAAGAATATTTGCTTTCTTCTTAATTGTTATGATGCTATTTAACTTTTAGGAAAGGAGTTGCCACAATCTGAGTTTGCAGTGTCCAAGCATTAGTGTTATACTATTAGGAGTTACATACAAAGAGAGAGATAATTAAAGTAGTATGTATTAACATAGCCAGTATTAGGAAAGTCATGGATCTGTTAAGGGCTTTTTGATACTTCTTCCACCTCTTGTTTCAGTTCCTTGGTTTGACTAGCAGCTTTGAGTTGCTGAGTTATGTGCAAGAATATTGCAACTATCCTGACTGTTAATGTAAATTTGACTGAAGTCTTGTGTGATTTCAAAGTATGGTTTTCATGAAGAATGTTTTCAGAAACACACAACAACCAATGACATCTAGATCTACATGTCCTGCTAGCTGTAACACAAATGAGTCATAAAAAGCAAGTAACAAGGAAAAGAAATGTAACTGATATGCTTCTTGGTTGGACTATATAAATAATACTTGAAGTGTATGATTTCAGAGCCCTGTGGAGAAAATTATGTAAAAACTAGTAGGAGTATCAGACTTAGCCCTAAAGAATTCCAGTGATGTTTACTGATGTCTATACCAAATTGCAGAGGATAGCATTATCAGGCTGAAGTCCATCATGGACATGGACTCCAAGGTATTCCAATTTAACCTTGTGAATTAGCCTTCTCTTCTGGATTTCTCTCTTTAGAGGAGCTGCAGTTTCACTGTAGGCAGTTTCCATGTAGTCATTCACTCTCATCAGTAGTCTTTGTGGGTGCTTCCATGCTCAGCTTTGTCTGAAACTCACATGAAGCCAAAAAGTTGTCTAGAGTGTGAATCAGTTGTCGCTGCATGATGTGATGCAGTGGGTGGGACCAAATAGGTCACTCCAAGTCCTATTGGGCGCAAAGGTTTCTATGATCCATATGAGTTTTTCCTCTAACCTATAGAGTGTAAACATAGTGAGAGGAAACAAGAGTAGGAGATTAAAGGGTTCTGAGATGACAAAGCTAAATACTTGCTACAATATGGAAGAAAAGAGAAAGGAAAAAACCAAGGGGTTCAGTGATACGTGATTAAGATGTGGGGACAGAAGATAATGCTACACACAGAAACCGAGGACATAAGGAATGACCAATTCAAGGGTTCAATTAAGATGATTAGCTATATAAAAAGTTTTCAGTTCAGTCTTTTTGAACTGTATCAAGAACAGGTTTTGAGTCACCTTTGACTATCAGGAAAGTAGTGATGGTAATTCCCTTAAGACAAGGTGTGTTGTGTTTTTAACCACAATGCCATACAGCTATAATATTTGAGAACATTTGTTGCATTCAGATGTCTGGGTTTGTCTAGTAGATTTGTCTCGATTTGTCAGATCTTTAGAAAAACTAAAGTGCTGTCTCAGTGGTTTTAAATTAATTTGTTCTTGCAACTGGGATTTAACAGTTCCTTTGAAGCAATTATTATTTTAGTACAAGTGTATATGAGAAGCTACCTGTCAATGAGTACTTGGGGAATCCTCAATATGCAGATCACTGACCTGATAAACTGTAACAGCTCCAAGGGAGTTGTTATGGTCTGTCGCATCAATGAGTATTTAGGGACTCTTTAATATGTGGATTATTAGGACAGTAAAAACGTCTGCAGCCCATTGTGTCAGTGCAGCTGTTCCACATGAGCCTGAAGATACCACACAGCCTTATAGAAAGCTGTAGAAAAGTAGTTGAATATGCTTATGCAGTAGTCATGACTTTACATTTACATTTACATTTAAAAAGCGATCTATTTTAACGTTTTCCCAAAATAAGAAATTTAGGCATTGATCCACATACAAAACTCACTGAGTTTTTCAATTTTTCGATTCCACATTTGGTGAACAAAAAATTCTGAGGTTGAATACTGTGCTGATTCCTTCCCTACTCTCAACAATATAGGAAGTTAACCAAAAAAAAAAAAGTTAGAGAAATCCTTTTATTTAGCAATGTCTATCTAAAGAATAGACCAGGAACAAGTTGTAACATAAATATTTTGAAAAGCATTGTAAGATAAAGCAAATTTGCTAGCTAACATGGTCAAATCCATATATGAAGTTGGATTCTTTGTATTGATCTCGTAAGTATCAGAGACATGATTTAGATTTCAGCTTGATATTTTTTCTTTTAATTTTCTTCTGTAATTGAAGGAAGATCAATGACTTCCTTAAAATAAGATTCTGGGTCATACTGGAACAAGTAAAAGTGGTGTTACCTAGAACTTTATAGCCTGCTATTAAAATGCAAAGTTTGGAGAGTTTAGAGTAATTGTGTGAGAAATTTAGACAGGAGAATACTCATGATATTCACAAAATCTTGCTTTATAGTCTTGTAAGCAGCTTCAGCCTATGTGCATCCTCATCCAGTCAGATCACCAAAATTTATTCACTTGAACCATTCTTACAGGCTGTGCTTGCTACTGTAGTTAACAATGATTTTCCGTTTTCTTTGGAGCAGTGTTGGAACAGCTGGTTTCAGACACAGTTCGAGATGCTGGGATGTGGTAGATTTTACATTGTATAGCTGTTGTTTAGCTTTTGTTGTTTAAGAACTGTCTGACACAAATTCCTTCGTCCAGAGAGGCCAAAAAGTGTAGATTTGGTTTTGAGTGCTGCACCAAGGAAAGTTTCAGACAGACTCCTTGTCAGGACGTAAGAGCATGAATATTCTAGTTTTATATCAGTCAGTGTTTTAAATTCCAGTAAGCAGAAGCTGCTTTAGCTGTTTCAGTGTTTTAATGCAACATTGCTAATTTTTGCTACTGTTTTCTGTCCATAAGAAGAAATATATAATAACATAACGTAGATGCCAAAACTGCATGTAATGAATACTATTAAAGTAGAATGTATGGACAAAATTTTTCATGGTTGAAGAGTTATTGCAAATTTTGCCTATTTTTTTTTTCTAGATAATTAATATGAGATAATGCCTAGTACTGAACGTAAGGGGGAAACTGTTTTTAACTGGTGCTTACATCTAAAGGGATGTTGTATACATGAAGCATGAAATTGTAGGTTTCGATGTCAGATTTTTAAACATGATTTTTCCATTTGTCAAAACCTAAAATAAAAATACAGTTTCCAAGTACATGTCCTAAAACTGCTGAAAAGCTGTCTGGTTTGTATTGGTCCCTTTACTACTCTGTATCTGTCACAGGGGAAGGTGTGGAAAACATGAGGAATACACACTCATACTCGTACTGTTAGAAGAAACCCACTATAAACATCCTCAAGGAGTCTGTAAATCTTTCCCCAGTGTTCAAAACACATCTTAACTTTAATGTTTTAAGTGAACAAGGGAGAGGGAGAGAGAAAAGTAGTGCATGTCACTTAGAATTTTACTTTTAAAACAAAATCCAATCCCATCTCTCATTTTACCATCCTTTGTACAGTCATCCAGAATAGTTCAGTCTATTGTCCACTAAAATTTAAGACTGAAGTGATTATGCAACTGCAGGTTTTGTTTTAGATCTGAGAACAGTGGCTAGATTTGTGAGGTTATTTTTTTTTCCAGTTTACTGATAAGATAAATTTGAATTTTGCCTTTTCTGAATTCAGATTTGAGGAAACTGAAGACATCTTCCTCAGTGGTAGCATTTTAAACACTGAATGCTAATTTCTGCCTCTTAAACTGAGGCAAGCTATGAAAAGGAGATCTCTTTGGAGAATTTGTCAGTGTAAGTTACACATTTGATATATACTGAGGTTCTCAAGGTTTCTGAAATTACATTTCTTACTTGAAAAAATATCCTGTTATAGCTATCACTAATATTCTTAGAAAAATATCATATTGCACATGATCATATTATCAACAATGCCAAATCAAAAAATAAATGAAAACGAAGAACAATAAAATATTAATAAAATGAACAAGTCACAGTGTTAGAATTACATGAAATGATCACATTGAGCAAACTATCAGGTTAACAAATAAACAGTCTGTATAAAATATTACAAGATGATGATACATTTAATTAAGAACTCCAGCTTCACAACTTTTCCAGAGTCAGTTTATGACTGGAAGTTTGTGATGGACTTGATATTTAAATCAAATTGACTAATTCTTGTATTGTTATCTCAGTGCTGTTATAAAATTTAGTTAGGATAGGTTAATTGATAATCACAGTGAAATTCATACAAAAATACATTTCTAAAATGTACGTAAGGCCTGCATCCTCTTCTTGCAGAGGTACAAAATTATAAATTGGAATAAATGCGGTCATGGCTTCGCTTTGTACTTCAGTTTTTATGGGGGAAACATCTATGTGTTCTCCGTGTTCGGAAGAAGCACTCGCTGAAGAAATTGTGGAGAATTTTGAATGATGGCTTTCGTGTGTTGAAGCAGACTGCTTCTGTAAACATGGCACAGAAGGTTGTTTTATGGTTTTACTCAGATCTTTTTATAATCAAAATACAGAGTAAAACCAGATGTATATTTTGTAATAGCAGTGAAAACAGCAAATGTTTCAGGAGATACATGCAAGTTATTTTTGTCAATGTTATACTACATATGAATAATTCATTACTGAAATACTGCTATTATTTATAAATAAATAGCCATCTGCAGTGTCATACTTGATATTCCATAATCCTACAAATACTGACACCAGTGAGAAATGTTTTGCATGTCACTAGCTCAGCAGAACTATTCTCATGTTAAAAATACTGCTTCTAATTTAGAAAGCTTTTGGAGGCTGATCAACAACTTCTTCAGGTCTGAATTCAGCATATTTAGAATAAAAGTAACATCAGGTGGTTATATCTGTCAGGTGCCAATGGTTGGTGTTACTCGTTCTACCCAAGAAACTAGAAAGAATAAGGAATTTTTCTATCACTGTAGGTGTTAAAACAGCATATTTACATTTGCAATCACTTCTGTTTTGATTTTCAAGTCTTTGAGATGTTACAGTTTTTTGGGATTTTATCAAAATATTAGAGGTAAAATTTAATAAGAAGAGGAGATATGATCAAAGTTTTACTGTGATTTTAAAAAAGTTCAAAGTAGTCAAGCAAAATTGTCTGTGGCATGAGGGTTATAGAAGAACCTACTTATTTCACCAGTTTATTCTTAATAACTATGGTCAGGTCGCTTTCTTGTAAAATCAGATGGTAAAAATGCAAAACTGATATAGCATCACACACCATTCCCTAAGATTTGTCTGCTAAGCCTTTCTATTGACTCCAGCCAGTCTTTAAGAGCTGAAGGAATAGACAGTGACAGGTAAGTGTCAGCATCATTAGAGCTGCATAGCCATGGACCACAGTGTTGGATTCTGGTTACCTAGCTGATTTTTACTGAAACTGAATGGTGCACTGTCCTTAGCAAACAAGACTTGTTGCAGTTGATGCTGTTAGATAGCCATTCCCTGTCATGTTTAATGCCTTACGTAATTTAGCTTGCAAGTAACAAGGCCCTGCCTAGGTATTTTTTTCCAAAAGAAAAGGCAGAAATTTCCTGGCCATCTGCCATGGGAAATGCTATTTTGATTCCTGCTGCCACAATGAAGTCCAGCAGTATTGCGTAGATGAGTACGGCCAGTTTTCAGTGAGAGCACTGATACCTTTTTTTGAGGTTAAAGTGACCATGTTTTCCATTTTAAGTGAATTTTCTCTTTAAATACAAATCACCTTGGTTACTTCTCTGTTGGACTTCTAATTAATCTGTACCCAGAAACTGGATCACGTGTCAGACGGGAATAGCCACTTGTAGAGACTGAGAAGTTACGGCTCTCTACACATTCATGATGTTGTGGCTGTTACGTTGTGTGGTTTCATGTCAATGCAGACCATCAACAACTCCACGTATTATCATAAACTCCAGGAAAGTTGCAGAACTTTATTTCACAAGCATCAGTACTATTGTTTCAAAAGAAGGAAGAAACATTAAATGCAACTGAAGATGGTCTTCCACTCACCTCAGTAGTAAGGGAGTACATCTTACACGGGCATGGACTTTATTTTACCCTCTCTTTCCTTACACTTCATGTAAACTGAGTAATGATTTCAACTTCTGATGACAGTGATGAAATGGTCTTTTTGCACATTGCAAATTTCAAAAACAGACTAGATCAGATCTAATGCATTTGAATAGTGTCAGTTACTACTGAAAGATTTCTTTATTGCCTGTTCCAGATACCTACTTCGCCTTCATTGAGCTTTCATGCAAGTTTATCAGTTCGGTTGTTATCACAAAACAGATCTTTCAATTGACTTCCCAGTATTTAAGGTATTTGACAAATAATCATCGTGATAACACATTGTCAGTCAACTTAATACATTTACTGTTACAGAATCATATGCGCAACTAAAATCAGTAAAACTACTCCTCTGACTGTTTTGGATCATGTATATTCAAGCTACATGGGCTGATATTTGATAGTATCCGTAAAGTGTTTGTCTGTAGCAGAATTCAGAAATGCATGTGTAAGCCCTGCTTTCCCTGAACACTGCACACACATTCATAAAGGAGGATGTGTGTATCCTTTCCATATTTATTATACACAGCATAGCTGAGACAGTTCCTTCTGTAAATATCTTCTGGGTTAGCCTGCTTTCTTTTGGTGGCAATTTTTTTTAATCACCTCAGAGATTTGTGACAGGCTGTCATTGACTGTGTGAGGATATGGTACGAGACTGCGTAGGAGCTCATAGGACTGCAGAGAACTATCTACAAGAAGTAGATCTTGCTCTACTAGAACATAGGTGATATCAATTATATCCCTCTGTATGAACACCATTCCTGAGACTGACTGAGCTGTCATCTGCAACTGCATGCACATTTCCACCATATTTTCAATGATTTAATTCTCCTTCTCTTTTTTGGGAAGGCATACTTCATTCTTTATCCAACAAGAGACCCATGGACCCTTCCCTAAATTAATGATACTTTCTGAGAAATACTGCTCAAAGGACCAATAATATGAATGTTCATGGGGACAGGAATTCAAAGGATAAAAAGAAGTTCCTTACACTGTAACTGTTTCTCCAGATTTATTGTCAAATATACATCTACATTTTCAGGAATACTGGAGTTGAGGGAAGTTAAAAGGATAGGGTACCATTTTATGGCTCCTGGACGACATGCAATGACAACAGCATTTATATCTGTTGTTATGATTAAAGGTAAAATAGCTGTAGATAACATTTGCCTATAGGTAGAGTGAAGTATGGTAGATAACACACCTTAATGAATAAACCATTACAGAACAGTTTATTAAGAGAACCTTTCTTTGTTCTGTCTGCCAAACACTGTGCAACATAGCTTTTAAAAACATTGAGAGACATTTCTAGTGAGAAATGAAAACTGTTTAACAGATTATGAGCTAAGTGACAAATTTGTCATCATCACACATGCTCAATACATATCCTATTTTGTACAACAGAAAAACTACTATTTATGCAAATAAGGTGGAACAGCCTTTTACATGGGTTGAAGTTGCAGGTCAGAGGTCTTGGAGTCACTTATGATTTCTTCTGTATGAAAGCCTTAACATTTGAAATGAAGTCCAAATATGAACCTGTTATTTGGTCACTGTACTTCACCCACAAATGTTGCTCTAGTAAAGCAAGATGACAAAATACTCAAATAATGTGTATATTTCCAGATGCCTTCATTTCTGTTTATGTATGTACAAAAATATATCTGTGTAATGTGTAATAAGGATTTTAATAAATGCTTGAAAATGGATTTCTTAATATGCTCATTATGTTTCTGAGCCTGCTAATTCTTTAAGGAAATGAAGAAAAAATAATGAAATGATGTTACACAGGTACTTAATTTTTTTTATCTCTGATACTACTCTGGTAATTAATGTCTGGTTTATGCAAACTAGACGATATCTCTTACTGGACACATTACTGTCAAGAAAATATTACTTGCCTTAATTATCAGTAATGAAGCAGGGATAAGCTGCTCACTTAGATATAATATATCTAATGACCTTTTCAGCTAGAGGTTGTGATGAAAGGTATCAGTTTCACAAATTATGCCTCATTCAGTTTCTGGCCTTTGTCTAGATTAATGTTTTGAGGATGAGTTTTAAAGTCAGACATAAATTGTGTTTGGTGTTTAAAATTGATTTAGTGTCTTGCTTTTAGTACATCATTTTCTCTCTTATAAATTACACCAAGCCTCATTTTTATCTTCATGTTTCATTATGAAAGTCAATAGTTAAGTCTAGTCTTGTCTTATTAAGTACTGCTGTATATTTTGAGAATAGTAACTGGCAGAGGAAAGCTTAAATTAACATTGTAATATGAAGGTATAACAAGAATTTTAAAAAGCTTGTCTTCAGTTATGTTTATGTTTTAAAACTTTTTGATCAAAATTTTGCTTTCCTAATTCTTAACATATAATCCAATTAATATATATATATATATCTTTGCTAACTATTGTTATTGCTAGTTATCGTTAGGAATGAAATGGTTAAAGTTAACCATTTGCAACTTTTTCCTTTATGTACTCTATAATATAATCATCTGATATGAAATATTTGATTAATTGTGTAACTGTGCTGGCCAGTGTGTACAGTGAATATTGTTATTCCTAGGAGATGTTTCTCCATGTCTTTAATGACTCAGGTCAAAATGAACTTCTACTGATGTTGTGTATTCAGTGAGCCGTTAGTCCATGATCTAGATGTGCTTAGGATTTGGCTGGTTCTTCAGTGACATCAAGAATGAATCTAACAGTCCATTTACTGTGAAGGATGACACAGTGCAGTGAATTTTAGTAAATTGTAAAATTTCAATGCACATGCTTACCTTTTAAAAAGTAAGTTCTATTTTGTTCTCCTTTTGTGACTAATTCTTTAGAAATTATTTCATATTGTGTTGTTTGTACAGCCCACATACTTGGTTTCTGGTATTTGGATGTAATTTAGGAAAAATTCCCTAATAAAGGATCAGTTCAATCTCTAGTGATTGTGAAAGAAAGATGTAGCATTGTCACGCATTAGATCTTCCTGCTCCACGTTGTGTTTGATCCGTACTTAATAAGCACTACGTCCATGGCTCAATTTAAGCAGTAAACATTAGGTTCATTAGTGTGACAGTTCGAAAGGGTGTTATTACCCACTGCCAGCTTTCACTCCTGTAGCCAGCATTTTTGTTGGTTCCGGTATGGACTACTGTGCTCTCCTAAATCACCAACCCCATCACAGCAATTAGGATAGATGTTCTTTAGGTCTCAGCTCGGATGTGAAACAAGTTGTCAGCTGAGGTGACAGAGGCCGCAGAGTAATGGCACCAGTCTTTTTAAATGCTGAAGATTTCTGATTCCCTGGAAGGAGTTAAATTTTGGCCTTTGTGTTGAACGGTAACAGGATGTTGAGACAACTGTGTCTTACAGGCCTCACATTCTGCTTGCAGCTTGCACTGCTTTCAGCCTGACTCTGGGTCCATAATACCACGAGGAAGTCAGAAAACATTGGCTTTTATCAGAACTCTTTTCAGTTTGGCCCAACAGAAAAAAAAAAAAAAACATCGGTAATACAGGTGGTTGGTCAGAAGCACAGTGTGATTTCAGACAAATAAACCCCACAGATCTCAGGCTCAGCTGAGAGGAGGGAGAGCAAAGCAAATTGTTCTTTAGAAATCCTGGGAGAAATGTAACAGGTATAGTAGGAATTAATCAGCTGATCCCTACTCTACTTACCTCAACCAAAGAAAAGATGAAAGGCTGGATGCAGAAGGAGGCAGCCCTTTTCTTACCATGAATTCTTACCATGAATTTTTAAAATAGCTCATTCCCCAACCTGGACAGAGTATAATTTCCTGCTCTTTTGCTACTGCTCTTCAGAGAAGAGCAGTCTTCTCCCAATCTGCATAGAGGATTCTTTTTTTTCTTTCTTTTTTTTTTCCCCCAGAGATCTGTAAAACATTTTGCATGTTCTCAGTTTCTTGTACTAGGAGATACAAGGGTTTCAGAAGAATATGAGCATGCATGAAAATATGTATGAAGATACACTGATCACTGCTGCAAATTAAAGCCTAACTAATTGATCACTATTTGGTGATGGGCAAAACAAAGTCCATTAGACTGAACCCTTCCACTCCTTGAAAAACACTGGAGAACATTTTCCATTGGAATTTTTGGTTAACTGAACTACAAATTTTCCCTCTGATCAGTTACAGAACTTGGTACCATCTACTGTTACTAATAATGTCTCTGTGTAAGAACAGTCAAAATACAGAGACCTAGTGAGAAAGTACTCACACTGTATTCTTTCCTTCTGCATGAATCGCAGAAAATTCTTGTGGCTGCACCTGAAGGTCTTGAGTAGAAATGGCTCTTAGGCCTCCTGCATGGAAGCTTGTCTACCACCTTGGCCTTTTTGCTAGACACAGACGCAAACTTCGTGAAAGCCTTTCTCTGAGAAACATTTGCTGTGTCTTGCTTCAGTCTTGGTTCACGAGCCAGCTACAAAAGGCAACTGCAGGCCAGATCAGGGAAACACTGAAAACTGTCACTGTATTAAAAACTTGAAGGGACCTATGCTGCTCTTGTAGTTATATGAGGTAACTATTTTAACCACTCCAGCTCCAGCAAAGTGGCTGGAGTGCAGGTTAAATAGCTGATGCCAATAACTAAATTAGATATTCTCAACAAAACCTGACTGTAAGATAAAAGTCACAGTGGTTCATTCTCAGCTGGCCTCAATCTACCCCCCTGCCTGTGCACCCAGAATTAACCACAGGACTCCTGCTGATGTTAAAGTTAATTTAAATGTAAATCTAGATTAATCCCAGATTTAATCCCATGTTCAAAATGTTGCACATTATATACATTCTGCTTTTATAATGCCAACTGGAGACCTAGGTCTATAATCTTTCTCAAAAAAATATTTGCAAAAGTAGCAGACTATTTAATCGAAATCTGTGTGTAAAATATTCAGAATTTTACTGTTGATTATTAACTTTATGAGGCATTGTTTTAAGTGTAACTGTTAATTACTGTAAAGTGGAAACATCTGAGAAGTAATAGTAATAGGATGCAGCCAAAGGAAGAAAACATGAAAATGAATTATAACATGATAAAGGAATATGTAATAATGAGACTGAAATTTTGGGAGTATTTTAACCTCTATAATATTATTTTAAAACCTTTGAAATGTGATTACTTAGTGATAAAAATGAAGGTTGTATTAAATGATTGCTTCATGAACCAAAGCTGCAGTCATAGGTTACATTTACATGTGACCTATCAATAGAATTGAGATACCTGGAAAACAAAAATCAAAACATTTGAAAATCATTTCAGTATTAGTAGGTTTAATATAATATGGAAGTCCTTTGTCATGGTAGTTGAAAAGATGTACATACATTTCTAACTTTCTGCAATTTTCTGTTCACTGATACTTATTTATGCTAATATGTTTCTAACTCTATCTTCAAAATGTTTTAAATGTTATTATTGAAGTGATCAAAATATATCCAAAGGTTAGATGCTTTTCAAAGTGTAAAATAAATTGTATCATGAAATGCATTACAATTTTAGTTTCATGATTACTTCACAATAGTAAGATAGAAAGATTTTGGAATGTTGAATTTCACCAGATACCTTTATTGGATTTTAACCTATTTTTTTTACAAAGCATTCTCATTATAAGCTCTGAGTCTGTAAGACTCGGAGCATTGTAGATGAACCATAATCTTCACTGTTAGGCAATCATGGATTAGTTTTCACTGTTTTTCAGTTTACAGTCATTTGTTGAGAGAATATCTGCTTTATTATAAAAGCAATATGAGGAGTGAATATATATTTAAACATTTTTTCCAAATTGTTAGGAAATGATTACAGAGCATGCATTATCTGCTGAAGAATTATGAACTCAATTAATTATAGTTTTTGTTTTTTTTAAGTAGTGAAAGATCATGAAAACAAATTAGTGTCCATTGGAAAGAGTGAGGATCCGTGTCCCAGTGAGTTACATATTTGTGTACTAATAATCTTTAAATTTACATTGGAAACATTAATTGATTTTTCCAGTTTTAAGACTTCTTATGTGAATAGGCAAACATGGAAAGGAGGTATGCCTGAATTTATTTTCTTTAATTAGAGCTTAACATGCTTTTAACGTAGCTTAGGTTTTCTACTTGTTCATATATAGCAGGACAGTAGGAACTCCTACCTTGACTTCTAGTAGGAGCCATTACCCAGTAAGGTCTGCAGTATCTTAACCTCCATGAGAAGTCTTCCTATACCTCTTCTTCTAGGAGGTTTTGGGTGCTGATCTGTACCATTTAAAGCCTTCAGGGATCAAGACTGGATGCAAAATAAAGGACCATCCTAAAGAGTATCAGGTTTTTCACAAATACCCCGTTGTCCTCCAGAAGGTCTGAAATCATTAGTGTGGTAAAGAAGTCTCCTCCAAAATTTCCTTTAAAGCAAATAATTATTGACTGTGTAAAAAACATACTGATAAAGAGATAGCTTTTACTGTGGAGGTACTCAGAGATAGATAGGCATGTTTAAAAAAAAAAAAAAAAAACAGAAAATCAGGCTTCAGTACCAAAAATACTCCAATGTAAATGAGAAAAAAAGAAGTAGAAGAAGTAGGATAGGTAGAGAGCAGCAATCATATCAATGTTTTTATGCTTCCCTCGAAGGAGTGTATTTGAAACAGTATTGTTAAAAAGGGAAAGATGTGTTAAAGAAAATATAAAACTATGATTGTGAAATTTAGTTTTACAAATTTTCTGGTATCATAACCATAGATAGAAAGAAAAGATCTACTTGTTTCTATATCACTATGAAAAAAAGGCTGGCAATAATGAATCATGAAATTGCAAAATACGTTTAAGATGAAATTTTAAAAGATGGTTAAATAAAGGAAGCGGTTTCAATAAGGATTTCATTTTGGAAAAGGAACAATTAAAATAAGCTGCCATTGACTGTATATTCAGGTTGATTTCAGGGTCCATGAAGCATTGCTATAATACGGTATTTGTAAAAACAACTTCAGTTTAGTTTCATGGTTGAAGTAGAATGTAGTGTTATTTTAAGGAAGGGAAAGATACTCCAGAGTTGAATGACAGAATACAGTATGTAATGTCTGTGGTACTAAGTGAAGTTAGTGAACACTAATGTCTTTCAATAAAAAAAAATGGCCCATTAATCTCAAAAATAGGTATTAGAAACAGATTAGAACTATGCAGGTAAAGCCAGTTGTATGAATTAGTCTAAAGTTGTAACAGAAGAAGAAGCTGATAATTTTGTCAGTTGTCTTTCTATTTCTAATAATGTGCTATGTGATATTATCTGTTTTGTTATAAACTTTAAATATTAACAAATATTGGGAAAAGAGACTGGTCTCATTTCTTTTGTAGGGGATGGTATTTCTCCCCAGTTCAAAAAGGGAATCAAAAAATTCCTCAAACACCAGTTAAAATCTCCTTTACCTCTCAAGGTCCATTAAACTTCTTTTTATTTTCCTCTTGCAGAAATTAAGTATGTATGTACGAGCAGAACAGAATGTCTGTTCCTCTCTTAGCCGTAAGGATCAGTAAAAGCCAACTTTTTCAATAGATCTTGGAAACGTAATATGTTCCTCATTGTACAGGAGGAGGAATAATCTTTATAATCTTTGTTCTAATGTGCCTGTTTCTTCAAGCATATCTTTTCAATGTGTAGTGATGAATAAATTTGATCTGCAGTCACAAGGAAGCCATGAATACATAGCTTAAACCAGTAAAAAGAAAAACAAAACAAAAAAGTCAAAACTATGCATTCGTTGACCTTACAATCCACATTCTGAGGGACTGCATTTGAAAGGAAGTTATATGCAGGTGAGCAGAAGCTTGCTTTTACTGAAGAATGTACAGCAAGTTTACCCATCCTGTTACTTGCCACAGATAGTGTTGGACCTGGTGCATCTGTGGAGGAAAACTGGTCCTTTCCATTTTCCAGCTGAATGCTGTGTATCTCATCAGCATATTGGGGATTTGAACATTGTACAAGTATGATTATCCGTCTCAGGATGTGAGTCTTTCTGGCTGGTGCCATTTAAGCCATGAGGGGGCAAACGGAATATGTTGTTTCAGTAATTTCTACCTAGATTTCCAAGTTGATGGAAGATTCCAAGTTGGGGAGGTTTATTTATTTTTTGTCTTATTAGAACATACACGAAAGTACACATAGCATTTCCAGAGTTAAAAGGAGGAGCAAGTATAATGAAAGACATTTCATCCTAAAGACATTTCATTCACTTTATGGAAGTGTCCGTTGGACTGAACGTTGTATAGTTCGTAGCAATAAATGATCTTGCCCCAAAGACATTTCCATTTAGTATAGAGCTGAGAGAGAGAGACATCGTGCAAATGTGGAGACACAAAGTAGTACTGAGAATTCCAGAGATAGTTTTTGCAGAGCTAGGAACTAAACCAGGAGCTTCTCCAGTCATGCTTAATTTTCTTCATTGGAAGAAAAAATGCATTTACTTCTTGCTGCAGTCTCACATAGTAAAAGTTGCCTAGCAGCAGTTATATATTGCATATTGACATCAAACCTCTTGGAATTATAGATGAGCCAAAAACCTGATATTTAGTCTGAACTAGTAATCCATGATTTCATGAGTCAAAAAGTTCTTCTAAAAGCAGGTGTATGTTCCCTGGCAGGACTCATCCTCTAGAACTAGCATCTGAAATATTTCAGTTTGGCCTCAATTAAGAAGTATTTGTACGTGAGCTACAAAATGGTCTTATTTAACTTTTTTTTTCCTTATGTATTATATGAACTACGTGTAGAAATATCAGTGGAACTGCAGTGTTAATAGAAATATTCCCAAATACTTTCCCCCCAATATTACACTGTATTAGTTGAAACCTAAAATGAAAGTGTGCTTCATTGGTGCCATATTAATGCCTTTATGAGTACATATACTTAAAATATACATGTCAGAAAGGGTATTGGTTAAATATTTTAAATACGTCTTTATAGTATCATTCGAGCAATGTCAAATACAATTTTTATTTTGAAAGATTTTGTTGGAATTTAGTCTTTGAAAATATTAATAACAGCTTACAGCAGGTAGGCTATAAAATAACACTGTATGCTGTCTATTTAGTTTCTGGTTGAAAAAGCACAGCAGTACTTTAGTTCATTACCTTTGAAAAAAACAGTAACAAGATAATACAGCTGCCTCTGATTAAGATGTAAATTCTTTCTAATTAGAATGTAAATTCTTACATTTAAATGAAGACATCAATTGTCAGGATGCCATATGATATCTTATTCCACCTTGCCTGAATGAAGCCCTCACTGTTCATCTATGGCACTAAAATAGTTTTGCAATCCCTTTGTTCTCTGATTCTTGTAATATTCTCTCTTCATGTTCCCTTTACACATTGCTTTTGTTTGTTTTCCCCCTGCATCTGATATTGTTGTGTCTTGGGATTTTGCAGAAATTTGGAATGAAAATTGAGTTCAGTCAGTGCCAGTATTTGCTTGTGCCTCAATTACTTCTGCTGAATTTTCCTCAATGCAAATCAGGCAGGTTGCATAAAGTGGTGCATGTATTTGAAATAATTAATTTTCCGTAAAATGATGGATCAAGTCCAATCAACCTTCATGAAATCTAAATAAAAGAATAGAGAATTAGAAATTAATTAACATTTTGTGTTGCTAGTACTTTATTATGCAGTCTAAACTATAAATAATAAGTTGGTTTTATGATCATAACTTTTTATTATGAACTGTTGATGATAACCTTTGACATAATCATCTTGTTAAAATATATCAGTATAAGTATACTAACATAAATTTAATGTCACAAAAGGCATTGTAAATTAATAACATATCTTAAAGTAGAAAATTACAAGGTACAGAGAGTTTAAGAATTGACCCATTAATTATTTTTGCATGTAAAACTCCTCTCAAAGTTAAAGCAATATGTATTTACCAGTTGATTTTAAAAGTTTATAATTCTGTTGTTAAATTAAATCGGGCCATAATACTCAATCATGTTACCTGAGAACAACCTATCATTGGATTTTATTTCTTTTTTGGAAACCTGTTTTTAATCAAATACCTATGTAGGAAAGGTTTATGTTCTTACTAACACATGGCTTCTGTTGCTACTCAAAATCATTATTCTTTTCCCCAGCTATGAGCTGTATTAATTTTTAGTAAGTATTTTCTACAGAGTGCTTCCTGCTAATAAAATTATGTTCATATCAAATTTGGTCACAGGTAGCGAAATTTTTGGCAAAATGACACCAATCTTAATATAAATGGCAAAAGATATTTTGAGCTAACACAGATAAATAATCAATGGATGTGTTGCATAAATATTATTCATTATAACTTTATGTACAGAAAGGTATAATTATGAACAAGTTTTTAGTAATAATAGCAGTTTGTATAATGACTCCAGTTAGACTAATATGTCTGTATGTACTTAATTACTTAGATCTATAAAAATGTACTTAGATTTACTTACAATATTAAACCTAATGATCAAGAAAAGTTCAGTGCAGTTTTAAAAAGTCAGAAAATATTCTTGTAATAATAGTTAGTTAACAATGGTATTAGCATCATTTATAGTTTAAGGGTGCTTGCCATAATATCTTTCATTAAGAGTATTGAACTAGTTTTCCCAAACTGAATTGTAGCAGGTGTTGCTTTAGTAACAAACACAAAGACTGAGCTTGTTAGTTAGCAGAGTCATAAAGGAGTCTCTAATGTTGTGTTTGGTTTTTTTTAAGTTGTCACAAGCAGAAAAGCATAATACATCAGTAAAACATGACTTACTGAACAAAAATATTTTATTTATTTTTCTCCCTTCAATATAAAATTTTCTTATATGAGATACAGTTATAATACACTTATAACAATCTCATCAAAATATAAAATTAAATACAGTCTTTCGAATTTCTTTTACTCAGTTAGGAACTATAAAAATGACTATAACTTGTAGGTCCAAATATACCACTTATTTTGCAATTCTCAGAGGTAGCACAAAAAAAAAAAAAATCCTGTGAAACCTCCAGTCTTGTAAATGGTTAATCAGTTTACATACAAGTAGCTTTGCATTACTGAGCAACAAAACTGTGCATTAAATAATTTGCAGGATGAGGTCTTATTATTTATACATATAAATTTTTCAGTTCACAAGAATTAGGATATCTTGTGCATGATAACCTTCAGTACGCTACTAATAAATTTGAGTGTCTCAAGCGATTTTGACAGTTTTTACAAAAGAGGTATTGAAACATTGAGTTTATAAGTAACGTCAAAATAGGTGGAGTAATGTATTGTCCAGTGTCTGTCCTCAGTGTTATCATTTAAGAGAAAACTGGTGAAATACAGAACTATTTTATATGGAAAACTTACTCTGAAATTCAGTTTGTCATCCACATGCCTAGTTTAGAAGAGAATCGTAGCAAATGGGAATCTCTACTGTTATGACGGTATTTGTTTTGGGGCTTGTTTTTAATATTCCTTTAAAGAAAATATTTACTTGGAGTAAGTGCATTTAATTGAATGCATTTTGTTGAAGGAAAGAATATGGAATGGTCTTGAAGAAACTCAGTGATTTCAGCCGGGGCTAATTGATACCAGCCAAGTGTTAAGAAATTACCTTGTGTTCAGTATGTGGCAGAGAAAACAGACTCATTATTTTTTCCTTTTAGGATGACTAAGTGTACAAATACAAAATATATATGTACTTGGGTGCTACATTTATATTTGTACTGTTCTAAACAGATAATAGATTAGCATTGGGTTTCATAATAATTAATCACTCTCTTAGTGGGCAAGGAGTAAATAACTGATTGGCTTGGTGTGTATATTGAAAGTGGTAGAAAGTAAGGTATTTTCATCTAATTGAAGTGACATCCAAGGTACAGATGACACAGTAACAGAAATAAATCTCATATTTAAAATGAACTTCATATGTACAATAAGTTAGATTGCTTTCATATGTAAAATGACTGTAGAAACTGAGCAGATTTTAGGCTCTGAGGGGATTTGTTAGAGAAATAGCAAATGGCATCATATAGCATCAAATGGCAATTCTCCCTCTGTTGCTTTCTTCCCAAAAAACATCTTGTGATGTATCTAGGAGATAGAATTTTATAAACCACAGTCGCAGTTGCTTTTTTAAATATAATTTTAGGTATTTTTCCAAATGAGAGGTGCAGACAGTAAAAAACAGTTCCAATAAACAGTCAAATTATGTACTTTCAGATTTCCTTTGACCCCTTGATCTAAAACATCTCACCTGTACTGAGCTCTGCTAATGCTTTGTTTTGGAATCCGCAAAAAGGTGATGGAGGTTTACTTCGTTTTCTGCAACATAGTGATTTTTCCTATATCTCTTCCTCCTTGAATCTGTATTCAAGGTGCCTTTATTGTCTTTTGCTTCATTCTCCATTTCATTTAGATATTTTTCTCTAGAGGAAAAAAGAAAAAAAAAGTTGCCTCTCACAATTCGTTCTGTTTATCAGCTTGACCAATGTGACATTCATCGTAGACATTGTAAATTACATCTCTACAGCTTTCCTTACAATCCAAGTCTGTATTTGTTCTTTTTCTGTGAAAGGAATCCCAGACTCTCCTGTTTCCTGTGAGATTCTACTGCCATATCAACAGGACGTTTAAAGTGTAAGCTTAATAAGTTTGTGGAAGTAATCTTATTTATATCCTGCCATTAACTAATTTAGTTTTCACCTTCAGTAAGTTCTAGAATTGGCCTACCTTTTGTGGCTAGCCTATAGTCTCTATTTTTATAGGCTGCTATGTTACATTTTCTGATGAATCGTATCTCAGCTGTAATTACAGTCTTCACTGAATACCTCAGTAGGATGTGTCAGCAGAGAAGGTGGATTTCATTCTGAGTCATACCAGGCTCCCATCTCTCACTCTATAACAGCGTCTTTCACGGACATATCTTTCTCAGTTCTGCCAAAAAATTTCATCAGCTACTGTCTTGTCTTGCTTTAGAGGTTTCCTCTTCATGTGATATTTTTAACATTATCGACACTGAGAGGGTGTCACTGTAGCAACAGCTGTGTAACTAAGTTTGATGTGGTTCCCTTGCCAAGGGATAGGATCTCTTCTTCCCACCCCCTCTAAAAAAAAAAAAAGAAAAAAAAAATAGTGTATTACATCACTAGGGGCCAATGCTTGCATCTTGAGGGCTCTTTTCCAAAGACATAAGTGTCTTCTACATGACTCAGCACCACCAAGATCAGCTTAGTCACGTTTCAATGCTGTCTATATTAGACCCTCCTATATTGCTACAAAAGTCCTCCAAGCTATTTTGACTATATCTGCAAATCAGTTTTTCTTAGTAACAAAAGACTCGTTTTGCCTCCTGGTGTTATTTTGTCACTGCTTAAATTCATAAGAGAACTTTGTAGAGCAGGTGTCATTGCAGTCAGTTTTTAGAACACTTAAGCTAACCTTTGGGTTGAATATCAGTCTACTTTCCTTTTTACAACAGAATTGATAGGTTTGAGGGGAGGGGGGTTGTTCTGAATTCTGAAATATTTAAATACTTCATGAAACAATTTTACTTGTCTCCACCAAGAAACTGCAAGGCAAAATGCCAGAGTTTATTGTAGTAATCATTTGTCTCTACAGTTGGTGAGGAAACAAAGACATTCTGCCATATTAATGGGGAAACATCTGCCCTTCAAAAGAGAGAAGTCTGATTAAATAAAAGAGAATAACTTATACTGTCAGTATGAGAAAGAGTGTGGAATAATTAGTGAGAAATTATAGGTCAGGTGTAGGGTTTCTGTGACATTTTTGGTCCCTTTTATTAATCCTGCCAGTTTTTGCCAAATGTAGGCATAGATAAGAACTTCAGTGTAAACTCTTGGTTTTGCTAGACCTGTCAAAGACATCTGAAAGATTCAAAAACTATGTGATGAAAAAAATCACATACTATGATCTTTATAGCAAGATTCCCATTACAAAATGATGACTACCTTTTCTTCCTCCACAGTCACAAGAAGAAAACCTTTTCCTTCACATATTGCATTATGCAAGACAGAATGAATTAAATTCATGTTTATGATAATTGTGTTATCCATTTTACTTAGAAGTAGAGAGGTGGTGGAAATAGAAACATATTTTAAGAGGTTATGGTAGAGTAAATGAAAGCAGTGCTGAGTGTATGAATAAGTCATAGTAAACACAGTTAAGGCATTTATTTTGGACTTAGGTAGCCTTTATTTGCGTAATAAGAACATAAGGTTTGGCTTTTACGTATATAATGCCCAGAATATGTTGTCACAAAGCCATCTTCTGAATAAACGTGCTGAAATTACTGATACAAGGACCCAACACATTTTAAAATACAGTTTAAAATGTATGCAGAGCAGAAGTGACATTGAAACAGTCTATTGTGACATCTATGTGTCTATTAATTTCATTTGCTTTATTAATTTTTTTAGAAGTTGAGAGGTGGCTTCAAAATTATGTAAAATAATAATCAGTATTAAGTAGTGAAGCTTTTTATAGGCAGAGCCTCTGGGCTTTTTTTTTTCATTTTGTTGGTGGATTTGTAGTCAAAGAATTAAGGCAGCCACTTCAGTAATGCAGCTTTTACCAAGTGTGGATATCCATCACTAACTTCCCCACTACCATGAACCAGACTGAGTCCATCAGCCTGCATTATTGCTATAAAAAAGAAATCGAAGCATTAGGAAATTGCTGAAGCACAGGAAATTCTGGCTGAATATGAGAGGGCACTTCTTTACTGTGAGGGTGACAGAGCACTGGAACAGGCTGCCCAGAGAGGTTGTGGAGTCTCCTTCTCTGAAGATATTCAAAACCCGCCTGGATGCCATCCTGCGCAATGTGCTCTAGCTGATCCTGCTTTGCCGGGGGGTTGGACTAGAGGTCCCTTCCAACCTCGGCCATTCTGGGATTCTGTGACTGTGATTAGGAATTGAAAACAGGGACTTTACTCACTGAATTATGACTTATATGCAAATAATACATGGCCTGGTTATAAAGAAATCACTTATGTAGAGAACTGTATGCCTACATTACTTTGTGAACTTTAGTTTGAACTTTTTTTTTTTTAATGTAACTATAATAATTCAAAAATCTGCAAAAGCCAGAAATAAAAGCACTTCTCAGTGGGCTGATAGGACTGAATAGTGCAAATATTAAGAATGCATAGTTGCTGAATATTTTGAGCATGTTCAAAACCAGTAATTTTGTACAAAGAGGTTATGGTGCAGCACGTCTTTGAAATCAAAGTAGACCTGTGTAAAATTATAGTTTCATGTAGTTTATACATACGAGTTTTAACATTCAGATATGCAGATGCTTGATTCCCCACATTTGCTGAAAACACAGCTGAGAAGTCTATATAGAAGTGGTCAATATGAAAAGATATGAAAGCAATAAAGATACACAGCAAAGTGATTTTATTATAGTAACTTTGACTATAAAACACTTATTCACATTCACCTGTGATTTGCAGTGATCCAGATCCGGGTGATGTTGAGAAAATACCATTCAACTGTTTTTAAGGTCCAAATAAGCAAGGTGGTTTCCTGCACATTCCATCTCCTCAGTCCTGTGGGGTTATCAGTTGACTCGTTTCTTGTCAGAGATGGACACCAGTCTTCCTACTCAAATGAGTTGCGGATGGATCGCAACCTTCCATTCTGCTTGGATTTCCCCTTAAGCTTCTGCCTTATGATATGAGGCTTGAAGTGTTTCTTGGATGTTAGATGTATTCACCGCAAATTTCACTGTTCTGTGTTTAAAATTCTAATCTGTTCCACTGCTCTAGCTGATAAACCTTTTTTCATTCAAAAGACTTCTCACAACTGTTTTTGTCTTTGACATATAGTAAAGATATAATAAAATGACTGAAAAGCAACCTGGGCAATTATACTTCAGCAACTTCCATTGCTGTATTTTATAGATATGGACTGATCTGATATATTCCAATCCTTCATTGCATTGTTGGTATTTGATAAAGTATATGTTCTCAGTTTTGTTTACAAAGCTTGCAGAAGTATGTAAAAGAAATCAGTAAAAACTTGACGAAAGCCTAACACAATGTTACCTCTAAATAAGTTATTCCTGGCCCAAAACTACGTATACAGCTCTTTTAGACATTTTTGGTTTGTGTTTAAGCTAGTCATGAAATTACAGAATCACAGAATCATCTAGGTTGGAAGAGACCTCCAAGACCACCTAGTCCAACCTCTGACCTAATGCTAACAAATACTCCACTGAACCGTATCACTAAGTTCTAAATCTAAACGTCTTTTAAAGACCTCCAGGGATGGTGACTGAACCATTTCCCTGGGCAGCCTATTCCAATGCCTAACAACCCTTTCAGTAAAGAAGTTCTTCCTAATATCCAACCTAAACCTCCCCTGGCACAACATTAGCCCATTCCCCCTCATCCTATCACCAGACACATGGGAGAACAGACCAACCCCCACCTTGCTAGAATTAGAAGACTTTCTAGTCTTTCATTTCCATAGCAGTCTGATTTTTTTTTTTTTAATTACTTTAGTTGAATTGTTCTATTGAGATTCTCCTCTGCTGCAACCATTGAAGCAGTCCAGCACTGTTTGGCTGTAATCTTACATGGAAGAAAAGTGGAGATGTAAACCACCTTTTTTAGTACTTCAGAGATCAGTCAAAACAGAAGAGGATTAGTGAAATACCCTTTCCAGAATTACATGATATAAATTCAGATAAATAGGAATGAGCACTTACATCCTTGTGAATGTGCAGGATAAGGAGATACTCAATGCTCAATAGCAATAGTGACTCTTTGTATGTGCAACACCACATACATATTTATATATGTAGGTACTGCTCAAGGAGCTTATATAGGGTTAATTATATATATTATATATTCAAAATAAAATTTCTTTCACATAAATGTTTTGTGTTTTGATCCTGGATGAGTGTTAATACAAATATAGATGATCATGCGGATATATAATGAAATTCTAAAAGTTGATAAAATGGTTCGTGCATATTACCATACAATACAGAAATCTTAATGAAACTATGTATGCAGTGACCCACCTCATATGCTGAATTATTGATCTGTAATCATTTTGCTGTTCCATGATAATGTTACTGTAGCAACCTCGTAGTACCGTAGAACAGCATCCTCCCAGATCTAAGCCAAGAACATGTACTCAGTTACAAATTATGAAGATAATTAAATAAAAAGCTTGTAAAAATCAGTAAAGTTCATCCATTTTAATTCACCTAGATGTTGTCTTTACTGACTATTACATTACTAAAATTATGTGTTGTTAAGTTACATGTTTTGCACAATCTTTCTTTGTTCTCAGTATTTATTTAACACATAGAAGGCATTAATTGTAGTCCAGAAGTCCATCTGAGAACATCCAACTATGCAGGAAGAGGGAGGTGCCATTTTTGGAACTGAGCAATAGTAATATGAGAAATGCTGAGAGGTATGTTTTCAGCATATAGGTTAAATATGTTTTCTCACCTTCCCACATGCATTAAATTTCAGTTGTCAGTTTATTGCCTTGCTGTGGATGCCTGATAGAGTAAGAGTCAATGACTGTTCTTGAAAATGAAACTTCTTCCACTCATGGAAGCTGTTTGCTCTCAAAGAATTGAGACTGACTAGCAAACACCTCAAGGCACAGACACCTGAGCCCCAATACTGATCTAGCATATTTTTCTTAAATGCTATAGACACTGTGCATGAATGTATGTTTTGTCTGCTTCTAGATTTCTTGACTTTTCTGAAATCAACATCTAATATGAAATGTATGATACTTTTTGAAGAGAAGATTTCTTTCACTGTGTTTTGGAAGAGACGTTAAGGGGAGGAGGTGGGGTACTTTGAGTCAGTTTCTTAAAGTGATTTACATCTACAAATCGTACCAGATTTCCACAGAGTTCAGCTCCCATTTTTACTCATCTTAAAGGAACCGGCTGCATTTACAAGGATTCAGCAACTCTTAGATACAATGAAATACGATGGCTACTTCAGGTTGACACTTCCTAGTATCTTCATCAGAAAGGTTGAATAAGGATCTCCTATGAACATTAGGTCATTTTACTAAAGATTTTTACAGAATCTAATTAACATTTGAATTTAATTTTTTTACATAACTTACAGTATGTGCTGCCATTGAAGATGCTCGAAATAAGCAGTAAACTATTCTAACCTATACATACTGAATATTTTATGCAAATATGAAGTATTTGAAAATGCATTATGAAATTGGCTTTTTCTTCTAGGAGTGTGTATGTGTCCCTCTTAGTGTAAGCATTACAGCATATAAAAATAAAGACCAAACAACACTCATATTTTAAAATGTCAAACTCTTAATGAAAGCACTAGAAATAAGCATAATTTCACTGATCAAGCTCTAGCTTGACAATGTCAATAGTGAGCAGAACTATCACAACACAGTTTTGAAATTGCCTTGTCTCTAACTGAGAGTCAAAATATGATTGTATTATTCTTTAAAAAAAATATGTTGTTTCTACTTTGAATCTGTTATGGTAAGGGAAAAACAAATACCAGCTTTTCTCATTCTTGTCTGATTTGTCTCATGTTTTATGTGGATTACCCCTTTCATTTACTTAAAATTGTGGGTATTCCAGACAAACTATGCTCGTAACTTACGATGTCATATCCACAGAAAACACTTTTCACTTTGTATGCGAGGTATGACATGAGGAGGTCTCTAGAAGGACTAAGTTACAAAATAATGCTAGTAAAACAATGTGATCTTTCATTTCCATGGAGGTATGATATAGATGACTGGGTGTCATCTTGTGCTTCTCATATTTCCTTCTGTTTATTGCTTCTACTGTACACATGCTTGTCATTTCTCACAAGTTATTCATGCCAAACCTATTTAGATGATCTTTCCCACACATCCAGTATTATGAAATGAGATACGTCTATTTTTATTCTGTTAAAATAAAGTCAGCAGAAAACTACTCAGTGGTTACTAAACTGGCTGTCAAAATAATTGTGATCTTGTCGACACTATTAATAATTTTCTACAAGCACTACATAGTATTGGAAATAAAGAAATTATTTTTAAAATAACCAGAGTGGGGGTTGACGGAGAAATGGCGAAGTTTGGTATTATGTGATATGTTTTTACACCTATCTGCCCTACACCTTGCTCCTACTATCCTAATATTTTTTTCTTTATTTCCAAGTGTTTGCGTGAAGAGAGAAGTGAGTTTGTGTTCTTCTAGCAGATATGCTAGAGGAACAGTAGTCTCCGAGTGGGAGTTATCATGCCCACACATACTGCTGCTGATCCTACTTCATCCCACTTACCGCTGTATTTTCATTATAAGCTTGGATTCTGTTTCCCTCTTTATTACAAGGATGTTACAGTTCTTTATTCTTCACTGACAGCTGGCAACAGGTAATGCTGGCAGTTATTTTGTTCACCCTAGTGAAGCACATTCATTTCCAAATATAACCATGTTTTGTTTGCTGTATTTTGTTCTTGGTGTGGTTGAATGCCATCCTTGGAAAGATGTGCATTGAGCTAGTATTGAATAAGTGGCTTGCCTTCGGCATTCATGAGTAAATTCTGTAGTTTTTGTTTCAAGGCTTTGACATGTCATCAAGTGTAAATCTATTCTAATGCCAAAATCCCTCTTGATGTCTGATGCCAATCAGTAGCTTTTCATCTTGAAAAAGGTAGTGAATAATTTGCCCTGTGGATATTACACAGATACCATATATGGTAAGGAACAAAGAGGGGAATCCCATACCCATTTTTAAATTCAAATAATCATGTTAAACCAGTTTGCTTTCCTAAATACCATTGGTAGTCTGGTACATTTTCTCGCTTTCAAGTGAATATTGAATACTTGTCTAATTTGCATATTTTCGATGTGTGGAAACAATATACTCTTTCTGCTGCAGTATTTTATTTCATGAGTAGTAGCCAACACGCTGAAATATGTGAATTATATTACATTTGTTATTTTAATAGGAAACTCAAATCTTTTACCTCCTTCAGCTTCATTAGTGGGTTTTTCGAAGAAAAAATAAATAAAAGGCATTTGCTGTATAGGAAGGTCAACATTTGCTTTGTGAACGCAGTTTGCACCCATGATTTTGAATTTCAATGAACTGTAAGCCCTAAGAGTGTTGAATCAAAGGCATAAAACACTGTAGTTCACTCAAGAGCTCAAAAGTATGTAATTTCTTTCCTTACAAAAGAGGCCTACTGAAAACCTAATGAACATGTTTATGTAGTTGAATGGCACTCATATAGTTAGTACTCTGAAGAAAGAAGCAAGCAGAGCTTTGTATTTAACTTCTTTTCAGTCCGAAATATTACAAGATTTTAGGGTACACAGGGACTGTTGTGATTATATGATCTGACCTCCTGCATAATGCAGGTCATAGCATTTTACACAGTAATTCCTGCATTAGGGCAGATAAACTCTTCAGCTGTAGCGAACATTTTGTGCTCAGCATGATTGGTTTAAACTGCTACCTGATCTTAAATCTCATGTTAGTAATATTAGTAATACCAATACTATAGGACATTTTCCTTATAATTTGTAATGATGTTTAACCTTTCACCCAAAGTTACTCAAAACAGATCGCATACCTTAATTAAACTTCAAGCTATCAGTATTTAAAAATGACAAGTCGTGTATATCATTTTCAGTGTAGTCAGGAATAGAATTTAAACTCGTAATCTTTTGGTTTAACCAATTAATCGTAAAAACATTAATTAGCTGATTCACTAACTAGTGATGATTTTAGGCTGAAAAATTCTAATTGTAATTATAGCAAATTGATTTTGTCAGGTTTAAAAACTACTTAAAATTCCAGTAAAACTAAATTGATATTTAAAGGTATTTGTTACTTGAATATTGGGGTTCATGTTCTCTTTCTAAAATCTTCAAGAGTGCTGCATTACATGCTGTATGCATGTATGGGCTGCCTTCATGCATAAGAGATATCAAAGAACTTTTAACAACTACGTTTATACAGGAAATCATCCATGTATTATTTAATTGCAGCATTCATTAAGGAATAAAATGCAATAGCTGTCCAAACCCTGAAAACTAAAAGTTTATTTTGGAAAAATGTACAAGTTATTTTATCCAAATAAAATATTTGCTAGCATTAAAGTTGGCAAAGATTAATTAATTATAAAGGGTAGGATTTTGCTAGGTCAGGGTTAATAGCTGACCCCTTCAGAAATGGACTCTAATAGTCCTTGACATTTGAACTCTCAATCTTGTATCTCGTCTAAAAGATCCAACAGTGGGACTGATAATCTGATAACTAACTACTAAAAAGTAAGTAGCCAAGTAACAATATGCCATATTCCATTCAGTGTTCTTCCGTGTGATAAATTGGTCACCTACTTTCAGTTAATGTCAAGATGTTGCCAGTGTTCTTACAGTTCTGTTCATTCCCTGGTGTCTGTATAGACAAATTCAGGTGGATTTAGCAGTGGGGCAATGACTGCAGCATAAATGCAAAATGCTGTGTTCTAAGTCCAGTCTCTCTAGCAATAATTCAGTGCTACTTTTATAGGAAGCGGTATGCAACATCTCTCTTCACTGAATTATTTTGCTGGTACTATTTTTGATGTTTATCGTGGTAAACCTCTATAATGTAATGGTATAATCAAGTAGGGACCAATGAGCCACAGGGATCCATGGGTATACAAATAGAGTGGGCAGATATCCTTTACTCTATCCAAACAGACACCTGGCAGAGAATAAACATATAACATTCAAGTAAAACAAATAAAGAGATTGACACCACCAAATGTCATATTAATGGATTATTCTGCTGTATTTATTTGAGGGAGAGAAACTTAGAGGATAAGCTAAATTAAGACAAAATCAAGAAAGCAGCATTGAGCCCAACAGGATGCTGACAACGGGGCGACACAGCAGATAATGGAGATGTTAAGTGAAAATGAGGCAGGGAAAGGTTGAAGCAAACTGCACAAGGCAGTTTGTATATACAAGGCAGTTTGTATATAATACTGGCCAAGTGGGTAGGAACTTTTCTGAATGTCCTACAGATTTGAGGTCTAGCTAGGTCTGGGTAGCTTCTTCTTCCCTTTTTGCTCTCCAAGCAAATTTCCTACCACAGGGTAGGAAAATGGCATGTTGCTTGTGGGACATTGTGCAGCAGAATATACATGGGCTAGGACAAACGGTCTCTGGGTTGGCTGC
The DNA here is from genome assembly GCF_040182565.1 of Anser cygnoides. Classification (NCBI taxonomy): domain Eukaryota; kingdom Metazoa; phylum Chordata; class Aves; order Anseriformes; family Anatidae; genus Anser; species Anser cygnoides. The sequence goes on along the minus strand of NC_089877.1, from coordinate 8,164,767 downwards.
TTCTGCTGAAATCCAGGCTACTAATTTCTGTAGAGTTTTTCTTTTTTTTTTTTTCTTCCCTATGAAGGGCTTGGCAACTCTGGGTAGGAAGCATTACCTCATCTCTGCTTGACTTGCAGTCGCTGAAGTTCTAAATACTCCAAAGAATGCCATTTGGGCTCTGTAGCTCAGAAATATGGCTTTCAAGGCCACTGAAAGTAAACTAGAGGAGTATCAGCTCCACAGTGGATTGGACTTGTTGCCCTGCTTTGCCTTTGAAATCATTTATTCACAGCTGTATTTAAAATACACTTAGATCTTTGATCAAGGCTGTTCCTCACTTTCCATTCTTGTGGCAAGCTACTGAAAGTGTAACAGCAAAGCAAATCTGGCATTCACCAAAGTCCTTCCATTCATTTTAGCCCTGGGGGTGAGGGATCTTTCCTGCCCTTAGTGACATGTTTATATGGCTTTTCCATTTCGCTAGGTACATTTTCCCATATTATTTTCTTTCTGACAGAAAGTTATCATCTATGGTAGAAATGTTCAACCACTCTTCCTCTGTAGCTAACTTCCTGTGGGGATCCTTGGTTTCAACAAATTATGTTTTAAAAGCATATTGAACTGCAGAAGGCTACTTCAGTGAAAGTAAAATGTGTGGCAGGTGACCTACAACTTTTATACAACAGAACTGAAGCATGTCAGCAGCTAAAGTGCTAAATGATCTTAGCACCCTTCTGTACAGTGGGAAGAACTTTTATTTTCACTTCAGAAAACGAGATTAAGAATATTTTGCCAAAAAACAGGATATGTTAGACTGGGCAGAATTTTGGGTTTCTGTGGCTAGATTTCTTCCAGGCTCTCACTGGTGACACAAGAGATCTCAGTACTGGAGAAACTGGGTTTTCTCAGTCATGGCTGAGTACCTCAGTTATTGAGCCATTCTCTATTGGAATCATTTATTAAATAGATGGATTGGAGAAATAAATAAATTGGAGAAAAGTAGAAATATATGTGGAAAATTAATAGGATAATAGTGACTAAGGTCCATATAAGGAAAATAAATTACCTAAATCAAGATATCTGTGATAAGCTAGAGTGAAGGAAAAGAGAATGTCCTGGAGTGAGATTTTTTGGAGTGGAAGTGTAAATTACATCAAAATTAAGAACAAACTATTTTATTGCCTTAGGCGGAAAGGTTTTTGTGACTATTTTACAAGCTTAGATTAAATTTAAATATATATTAATCTTCCAGTTCCAACCACCATATAAAATAATTAAGTAAATGAGTTAACTAATTACTTATTTTTAACTTACTTTTAACATTTGATCATCAAATAGATCTACTTTCTTCAGTACTGGGGTCAGATTTAACATATGGATTACCACTTGCAGTCAAGCTTGGGTTCACAAAAGACCTCACCTTGCATTGCTAAGTGGCTACGATGAAGCTGCATTCAATGAAACTGAGCATGGACATAATCTGAAATCTGGATGTAAATGTTTTGTTTGGATTCTTTAGTTTTCCGCTGTACCACAGCAGGAAAAGGACATACTCTATGAAAGCCTGTGGTCTCCAGGAACACTGCTCTGCTGCTAAAAACAATTATAGGGAATGGTTGCTGGGCAATCAGCCGTCAAGTAAACTAAGATCCCTAAGCTTTCCCATACTTATCTTGATTAATGATTTAGCTAGTCATAAAATACAGTGTATTTGTAATTGAAATAGAATACTTAATGTTCTTCAGCAGAAATAAAAAATATGTCTCATCTGTAAAAGCCAACACTTGCTTCTGGTTGAAATAAGCTGTAATGAATATTATAAATTAAATAAAATTGATATAATTCTCTAGTATGTTTTAATGGCAAAACCTTTTACATTTACAGTGACAAGTAATACAGAAATTATCAAATTTGTCATCATTTGCAGTTCAGCTGACAGTTTATGAATATTGTTTTGAAAAAAATGTTGCTCAATTATTTGTTTTCAGCAGTAGCAAGGTCTGATCCAGCTTTGATTAGCATTCATAGAAGGCTTCCCATGTGCTTACATAGCATGTGGATTGAGGTCTGAGAGTCAAATGGTATTCAGAAAAGCCAAACTATGATGTTACACAAAATAATTATCAAATTTCATTTCTTCTTTGGTTTAGCTACATAGTGCCTAAGCATCTTCTTGTTAGCAGGTAAATATCAAAATAAATAGTAATATACCAAGGTAATGCCTTTGGTATTCCATTTGAACAAATTCAAAAGGCATAGTCAAAATTATCTTTAAATATAAGTTAAATATAAGTTCTATAAATATATTTAAAGATAGGAAAATGGTAACCACGTACAAGAGACATGAATTTCCTTCAAAGTGTCCACGTAAATTTTCCAACAAAAATATGAAAGTGACATTCATTCACAATGTCAGAGGAATATTATTTTTATGCTTTGGCTCTACGGGCTTAACACATGCACTAACTTCTTTATGATTTGTTCTATCTTAGGGCTATTTTCAGCATAGTCTTTTTATGGGGCTGTATGATTTATAAAAATACAGTTTCCTTGACATAAAACATATGTTCATAGGACCATAAAAATACTGCTTATTTTGGGTACCCAGGACCATTAATAATGTCTAAATTATTAAAAGACAAAACATTTTATTTTCATTGTGGGAAAAGAATTTCAAAGTTACCTTTTTAAAATTGTTCTCTCTTAGAGACCAAAAACTAGGTTTAACTAGTGCTAATGAAATTTAGCCTATCTTAGGTTAGCTAGCTGAGTTTATCTGAACACATTTGTGCCGCTGCAAGTTTGCTACCCCTACATATTGCAAAGATGCATTTATATGTGTGTGTGTACTATACATATATATATATGTGTATATATATATTCTTTTCATAACCTTCAGGGAAAGAAAGGCAGATTAACTACCGTAAATCTTTCAGGTTTAGGTCTTTTATACACTTCAGAGAATTTGCTGTTTATTTATCTACTTCCTAAAAACATCAGTTTTGCAAACACATTTTAAGACAAAGTCTATCTTCTGAAATTATTACAACTGAGGTAGGCAATATGCAGAAGAAAAATTAAAAAGTGGGAATTGCCAAAAAGTAGGCAATGGTTTCAATATGTATCTTGTTAATATTTGTTTTGTTTTGTTTTGTAAATTACTATATTATCTATCACTAAGAAGTTAACATCCTTAATAATTAATTAATTTCATCCTATACAGGGGATAGACACTTAGTGAATATCTTAAAAAATAACTTATTTAATTTATTATCTATATAGCAAGCTATTCCAAAGTATATATTCAGCCTCCAGGCTAAGATACTGAAGATACTGTGTCTTGTAGATCAGGTTTTTGTCTTACTGCATGTTGTTCATGCTATAAAGTGTGACAGTTTGTCGTTTTTTGGCTGAAAGAGGAAAAAAAAAAAAAAAAAAACAAAAAAAAAAAAAACAGAAGAGTTCTTTTCCTTCCTAATGTTCTTAGGATATCTTTTTAACAGAAAATGTGTTTTTTTTGACTCAATATCAGTTTCTTAATGGCATAAGATATGGAAATGTACAGATGCCATTTTGATTGTGGAGACCCAAGACGCCAGCCCATGGTAGTGTGTGCTGATACGTAGGGTAGATACTCAGGAGAAAAGGTCATTGTCAATTTCTTTACAAGAGAAAAAGTTTCTCTCCAGACCTTTCCTCTTTTCCTGAACATCCACAATAGAGTAAATACTAATATTATTAATATTAATATTACGTGCAGCAGCTATCTTCCCAACTAGTTAAAAATAAATTCTGTGTTATTTAATAAGTTTATTACTGACAGCAAATAAATTTGCAATTGAAATACTAAATTGTACTTAAAATGCTTCAAAAATGCTTTATGTTCATTTCTGAGCTAGGGAAAGGCCATGAATACTATTTTCACGTCTTGTTGACGATTGCTGCATATTTTCGCTTCTTATCTTTTCTTGGTAGTTTCCTCTTCACACCTGAAAGCTAAATATCCCCCAAATCTTTTCTATATGCTTTTTTTTTCATTTTCAGCTGTTTTGTGAGAGTGGGTTTTCTTGGAGAAACAGGCTGTCACTTCACTGAAGTTATATGTTTTTATTCACCCAGCTCCATATGTACCTATCTAACATGTCATCTGTTTGAACTGGCAGACTTCATCTCTCCTATCATATCCAACAGATACCTATTAATATGTCAGACTAAACCTTGGAGTCCCAACATGGCACTGACATCCCAAGCATATCTCCTCATCTTGTGGATCTCCTTGACTTTTAAGTTGGTGGCTTTCTCCTGAAATTAATGATAAGTTTCATTAAAGCTTTTTAGTCTATTTAATGTCAGTGTCTATTTTTAAGTTATTGATACATACTAGAAATGGTAATAATTTAAAGGAGCAAGCATTATACTAGTCACTGGATTATAGTAAGAGTGGCATACATTTTGAAAACCCAAAGCAAGAAGAGCACTTCAGTTGAATAATTATTGTTTGTTGTTAATAGGAATAAGCAACTTCTGCAATGTATTTTCTGTACTTTGTTTCCTTTGATTTCTTGTACCTTGTATATGAGCCTAGCTTGGTGATAGAACATTTAACCAAACTATAGCGTCAACTACTGAAAAACAGTGTAATCTGTAGTATTTTACTTGGGGATTTATTTATTTATTTATTTGTCTATTTATTTATTTATTTTGACTGTCTGGGCAGTAATTCCATGCTTTTTTGGAAACGGTTCATTTCTGAGTGTGCTCTCTGTAAGTTCTGTTATCCTTAACATGCTGGAGAAAAAAAAAAAAAAAGATAATGACTCAAGATAAACATGTGAAAACTTTCACAGGCTGCAAGCTCCAGCATTTTGCAGTGCATGCCCTACTTAGCAATGTCTCACTGGGTATGTGATAAGATTGTTTTAGGCTCTTCATGACTCACTACTCACTATTTCAAAGCTTCAGATATTTACGTTATACCAAGATGGAGGAAAAGTCCTACACAGTTAGTTCTGTTTACTTTCATTAATAATTTTACCATATACTAAGTGAAAAGTTCTGCTTACTTATTTTTCCATAGGTGACATCACTAGAACAAATATTTCTTTTTTTATTTCCGGTTCGTTTAACTTCTACTAAGAAGGATTTTCTTTTTCCAGCAGTTACTCTGTATCTTATTTTTTAAGTTCTTAATGAGAAAGTGCTGCATAATACTGGAGCTCATATGCTGACTAGAATAACTTATTTCACTAAAAATAGTAAATTGGATTTTCTTACTTGGGTTCAACTATTTAGCAATGGTTGTGGAGCTGCTGGAGTTTGTAAGGAAGTTCAAGGATGGAGTGCAATGCAGGAAGGCAGGTCATGAACTGGATTGCTAATGCTGATGTTTAGTTAAAGGTTAACATTTTTTAACCTGATATTCTATATAATACCTGGCAGTTATTTTTGAAGTGACAGATTTTTGGCAACTACCTGATGTTTCTGAGGCTACAACAGTGTAACAGTAACAGTGAAGGAACAATTCTTTCAGAAGTGGATCATCTGACAAATTGAAATAAAATAAACAAGATATTAGGTTCAGTAAAACTAGGTTAGATTGCAAAATCAGGCTCTCAATTCCTATGTGGTACTGGTGAAAATATTCTTTTAGTTTGTTTTTATTGTAGTTGAATTGATAAATTCTCGGATGAAGTGTAATCCTTCCAGCAAAGGTGTTTTGCTAGTATACTTTTGTGCAAAAGTTGTATTTTCCCAGAGTACAAGCTACATCTAGCTTGTAATAATGAATGGCTTCATAGAATTTACATAACTACCTTTAAAGTCTTGGCATTACCCAAGCAGCTTTCAGGAGTGCAAAGAGAATACAAATATGTGCTGTAATTCTCACACAGTTTGGCTGAATTAAACCATGTACAGACATTGGGTTACACAGACCTTTCAAATTTTAGATTTGCTAATACTGTAGGAAATTAATGCATCATCCAAAATGTAGTGTGCACTATAACTGTGCTGTAGTTAGTTCACATTAACTTTCAATTAGACAAGAATGTGACAGAACCATTTAATTAGTCAATAAATATCTGTTGCTGGAAGTTGACAACCTGGAAAGTAGTCTGTTTTGGCGGTTTTTATCCAGCACAAGTTCTGTCAGGCAGTATGTGTCACTAGGTGTTGTGCAAGACCTCACCTTAAACTGGAACACTTAAGAGTAAGCAGTTTTAACTTTGATTCTCATTCTGCTGTTAATGATACGTTGACAAGAAGGGTGGAATTTTTTAAGAAGAAAAAATAAATTTTTAAAAGTCTTGAATAACAAGCCGTCTGTGTTGCTGATGTCATATTATGTAACATAGCAAACTGTCTTTCCCCTACATATGATGCGTGATGTGCTTAAGACTTAATCACCCAAAGTTGGTGCGTAGAAACTAATTAAAAGGATGTGATGATGTGTTTCTTAGAAATAATTAGAAAAATACAAGTTTTATAACACAATGGCATCAAAAAGATTTTCATTCATTTTCCATATATTTGCTTTCAAAAAGATTTTTTAATCTGTATTGCATTAACTTAGATAACATTTTCCTTATGAAAAAATGTTAGTGCCTACATATTTTCTATCCTGCATGTACATAATTGTGGTCATACAAAATAAAGTTAGAAGCATACAACCCCTTCAGAGTAAGGATTTTAATAATAAATCTTGATTCTTGAATCTGTGTTTTCTCTGTCCATGAGTAGTGGGAACTCCCCTAGGTAAAATTTTAAAAAATAAGCATTGACCGTAACTGTCTTTTCCTCTTTTGTTTGTATTTGTTGAAGAGCTGCCCTGGTATCTGTTTAAAGACACATGCTGTAACAGTCGTATTTAATGTTGAAATATACTGTCATTGTGCTTTGCAGTTTTTCAGTGTTAAGTTATTGCTGTGGTTTTGCTTTTTTTTTTTTTTTAACATGAGTGGTGATGTCTTCACCTCACAGGCAATGCAATACGTATGCAATGTATTGTACCTTTTGCAAGTACACACAAAGTGCTGATCTCTAGTGGAGATTTTTTGCCTGTGCTACCCTATTATTTTTAGGTAAGCAGTTTAGTGACTTCAGGAAGTGGCCCATGTAAGCTGGGAGACACCTTGGAGAGCTGGCAGTAGTATTCAAGAGAAACATGACTGTGCTAGATGTGAGGTGCACCCGGTTTTAACAAGTGCTAGAAAATGTTCATCTGGCTAGAGCTGTCTAAAGCCAAGAACAGTAGTCCTCAGAGTGATCAGTGACTGAAACTGCAATCCATCTCTGACTCTGCATCAGATCCACCTCTTCTGAAAGAGGCTATTGCTGGCTCCAGAATGGAAGAAAGAAAAGTAGCAGAGGAGGAAGAAGAGGCTAGGCAGAAATTGCTCTTCCTATTGGTACTCAAAACTCTCCATCATTTCTGCAGTTGCTCTGCCTATTACAGTTTGGAAGTCAGGAATCACATGTAGCCTTCACTGGTGTGATCTTGTTTTTTTTCGTGGTAAACAAGGACAGGAAAACCAGTTCATTCTCTCCTCCTCATTAGAACTTCTGTATAAAAGCTGAGGGATGGGAAAGTCTAAGAAACAGTCAGCTGTTTTCCTCCCGTGCCTTGGAGGATATTTTTAAGGAGGATGTAGCATCAGATGGGGCAAAACATTATTTTTATAAAGAGAGTGTTGGAGGACCAGTAAGAGGTTAGTGAATGAGGAAATATTACCATCAGAGTGAAAAGAATGGAAAGACATCAATGTATTAACCTAGAGATAAAGAAATTATCATGAAGAATAAGGAGAAAGATTATTAAAAATAAAAACCTGAGACCTGAACTGCTAATGACCAAATGTTTCTAATGGATGCTACATGCAACAGATTCATTTCTTTTACATCTCTGAAGAAAATGTGTGCACCAGATAAATATTGTGCACCAGAAATCAATGGGAAAAGCACGAGTTATCCCTCGTGGATAATCCTTTCCTGCATTTATTCTTGCAGCTGAAGTCCTGAGTTACTTCTGGAGGCTGGTTCAAGATTTTTCTAGATTTCTATTGCCTTAGTAAAACCTAATTCTCGCTGCTAATGAAATTGGCAGGCTTGCTTCCTCCCAGAAGACACATTATCTCACAAATGAGCACAGGATTATGAGCACTGATAATGAGCACTGATAATGAGCACTGATAAGTAATGCCAAGGTATTTCTTTGGCTGTCCCTGTCCTTTGCTGAGTGTGGATCAGAAGGTCTGACAAAAGAAAAGGTATGCTTCTGGTTAACAGGCACGTCCACTCGTGGTACAGAAAACTCAGAGGAGCAACACCTACTTTCCTGGCAATAAGCTCTTAAAAGAAGATTTACGCATTATTGTGACTTATGACTTATTGTGACTTTCTTCACAATACCAACAAATGTAGTTGAATTAGTTAATAGTCTGCCTGTATTTTTCCACATTTGTGTTCTTCTATCAGTGAGGCACATTTCTACATTTAGATCTTAAATGCTCCCTTGGCATGGTATGCAACCACGTCTGTCTGACTTGACATTTTACTTGATTCCTAAATGTCAGCTGAAGCTATCTATCTATAAGGCATGCAAATATGTGTTACTGTGTTTATGTTATACAAGCTTTTCTTTGTCTGGTAACCAGCATTTTTGGCAAGGACAAAGAAGTGTTAAGTGCAGTTTGGTCAGCTTTTGATAACCTCAAGATCCTTTCTCTTCCTAGAGATCTGTATGGCAGCTACAGTGAATCTTCTACGTACTTTTTCCCTCAATCACCAGTTCTTGCACATTTTCATGTCCAAATTTAGCTTATAATGGCATAAAATTTATCTGTCAAGTGAACTAACCCCAAACTGTCATTCTCACCATTTTAGAAACATTTACAATTCCACTGGATTTAGGTATGTTTACTATTATGGATGTTGCAAAGAACCTGTGCTTCTTAAGATGAAAAATGACAGGTTCTCAATGTTTTTTGCAACCCACTTTATTCTGTTTGAATCTGTTACCCAGTGGGTTTGTGATGTTGTTGTTTTATTTTCTCCAGGTGGCAGCATTGACAGTTGTTCTTTATTTATCATCCTTTCCCCAGAGTTTGAGAATATTTTATCTAGGCTATTCTCTAATTGTTTGACCCAATAAAGTAATTCTTTATATATTGCTTATCAATAGACGCTCATCACTCGTGGGTTAATCTGGTTTAGTGCCAGATCTTCCCTTCCTACAGAAAACCCACAAGAAGTGGTAGTGCAGAGGAGAAGCGAGAGCTGATGAGGAAGTGCATGTAACTGGCTTTCAAATATTTCAAAGTGGTTGCTCCTGTGGGTGGAAGTGGTTCAGAGCTGAGCAGGAAAGGAGCTGCACCTCTCAGTTTCACAGGTTCTGTGGCTCTCCGATAAAGGAGATATTTTGTCCTACTTTGAATCAATCTTGCTTCACTTCCTTCTGATGAGAGAGTTCCTTCAGGTCATGGGCTGTTAGCAGAGCCTCTCTGTGCACATTAACACCTGCCAATGAGCCAACGTGCTGTATTGATGCTCAGCCAGCATTAATTCCTATGAAGGTCTTGACTGCTGTCTTTGCCACCTCTCTAAGGAACAGTCCCAGGAGTACTTAGTCGTCTCTGCCCTTGTCCATGCTAACAAAGTCCTACAAATCTTCAGAACTGAAAGCGCTGCTAAGAAAGTCGAACTTACACTACGGAAAAGGCATTTCTTCTCCAACTCTCTATTTTATTTTTCTGACAAAATATCAAATTTCAATGCCTAACTTGACAAAG